>NW_015505764.1:59502-134682 GCF_001515645.1 Sinocyclocheilus grahami | reverse complement strand
ATTTCACAAAAATGACAAATTGCTTTATGGTAGCAACAAATGCACATGTACAGCTACCCACTGTAGTTACAACAGTATTATTCACAACAGTAAATTCCAAGTACTTCACTGTAAGGGGCTCCAAAGTCGCAAAAATCCACAAAACTACATACAGTTGCTTTAAACTTTTGTATGACAGGGTGATGCATGTTGAGGCCAAATTTAACAATCGTCTTGCAGGAATCTCCATGTCGAAGAGAGGCCTCTTTCATCAGTAAACTCGAGAAATGATTGTTCATACTGTTGAGTGATGGATACTATACATCACACCTACAGAACATCAATCAGACAGAATGTTTGAGTTTGACATGCTGCTCTAAATGCCACAGTGTGAGATAATAATGCTGTGCGGCTTCTGCACAGGAGCTGACAAGCGAGAGAGACAGCAAGGACCCTTAAACACGAAATGAGTGTCAGAGATATCAGCACCTTTTTCTATTTTTATCTTTTCAGAACATTGTGGATGCTTTGTATGGACTTTTAAAGGTTACTTTGCTTCAAACTGTAGATTATATACCACAAATATAGTGTATATTGCATTTTACGTTAACATTTTTAGGTCATGGTACCATGACAGTCAGCATCTAGTTTTGTTGCTATCAGCAATAACCATAATGTTTTGACGCACACACAACAGGAAATCTGAGATCAGATGGGTCCTTTGACACTGTAGCAAGCTGTGAGTCTTGCATATCAGTTAAATGGTTGCAGGATTAGTCATTTTCCCACCTCGTCAAACTACACCAATCTGAAGAGGCTCTTGTGGGGTTGATGGCAGGGAGTAAAAATAGTAACAAATGCTATTTATAAGACACAGGAACAGACACAGGGAGGGAAACAGCAGCCTTTATCAGAAGATCTTACAGATAACTCTCTTAATCCAGTTTTAATTTGGCTTCTATTTTTTTGACAGCTCGCTGGATGAGATGCATTGCCTGAGCAGGAAGCCCAGGTCATATCTGCTGAACTCCTACAATGATTTTCAGGAGACTGATGAGATTGCCAGAGAATCATATGAGGCCACCTGGTTAGACCTACTGATGGAGACAAGACCCGAATACAAGTATGCATTTCTGTTTTCTATGTGTTGTATTTGCAGATATTAAGTGGCTTTAAAGGAATACTTCACCCCAAAATTAAAAATGTTAATATTTACTTGCTCTTTTGCTGTTCACAAGTTATATAATAGTTACACAAGCTATACAATAGTTACACAAGCTATAGCGCACAAGTTGAATGGACTTTTATGGTGCTTTGAAGGTCCGTGTACGTTGCGTTCATTCGTTTTTTGACTGAAAACAGAAACATGAGAAAACGACACCATTGCCTACACAGAAGTAAGCCCTGTCTAGGCACTGCCACAGTCCGGTTTGTGTCAAGCCATTTGTTAGACTGGTTGTTTGATGAGAGAGATGAACTGTAATTGCAATAAACACTTTAACTAGGCTATAGCAGCAGAGGACTATTATTCTGTTGCACGGACCTGAAGAAGACATGATGACGGCACCATTTGATCTTTGCTTGACCAATCAGCAGAAAAGGGGTGTTTCATTCAAGCGTAAAAATAAAACGAAAAATCCAGGCAAATTCTTGTTTTTGTTTTTTTTCTTATGCTCACCAAGAATGCATTCATTTTATGAAAAGTACTGTAAAAACAGTAATATTATGAAAATGTACTAATGTGAACCATTTTCTATTTTAATATAAAAAGTAATTTATTCCTGTGACAACAAACTGGATTTTCATCATTACGCCATTCTTCAGTGCCACATGATCCTTCAGAAATCATTCTAATATGCTGATTAGATGCTCAAGAAACATTTCTTTTTTTTTTTTTTTTGAGGATTATTTGATAAATAGACAGTTCAAAAGAGCATTTTTAATTATAAATGTTCAAAAGAACAATATTTAATATTATAAATGTCTCTGCTGTCACTTTAAACTATTTTATGCATCCTTACTGAATAAAAGCATTCATTTCTTTATGTAATTTGCTTTTTACTAACTTTTACAAGTCCCGCTTCACAGGATGACACTTGTTGAAAAGGACTCAATGAGAAAGGAGAGCTATGAAAGCAAGCAAGTGGTTCATTTCTCAGTGAGATGTTTCCTAAACCAAACAATTCACATGGGGAGAGATGGGGAGCCACTGCAGGAATATTGTTTACCTTACAGAAACACTCTTCCAATACCAATATTTGTGCCCAGAGATGTCACACAGCCTGACATTATCCGTGAGCCCTCTCCCTCCAGAACAAAATCCACCATGGACTCTGAGACTAGTTTAAATGGAGTTTGCCTTCAGAAGAGAGAGGTCTCGTCCATCACCGAACATAAGCCAATGGTAATCCAACCCAGGAGTCCAAACTTCAGAGTGTCCAGCCTCATCTCTCCACCACGAGACACACTCAGCTTCCAGCGAAGAGAATGATGAGCTGATGAAAGCTGTCTGCCATCATTGACACGGATACAGTGACAAGTATGGTGGGTGACCTCACTCATACTTAAATACCAAAGCCTTCAAGAGCCCCATATGCTCACAATTTGTTTTCAGCTGAGACTACCAGCGAAACCTTATCAAAGGAAAATGCTGTGCTTCAAGTATTTATTTACAATAAATGCCACTTGGTGTGTTAACACAATAACATTATTCATTTTCTAAATGTGCCTTAAGTGTCCAAATCCTTGCAAAACAAAATAAATGGGGAAATAGGAAATATTTAGTAATGGTCTTAAACCTGAATATTCTAAAAACAATCATCATCTGTTCAAAACAGCTAGTTCTTGGAAATAAATCTTTTAAATAAACACTTTCAAACTGTAATAAATTCTTTCTTGTCAGAAAACATTTATTACACATAATTTTTATGTTTGTGGTACATGTTAGTTAAATGAATAATTTGCCTAATAAAGTTCATCAGTAATGCAACAAATATGAAATCATCCGTTTCTTCTGCTTTCTACATGATCGATTGAACTGAAAGAAAAGAAAAATAGAGCTGAGAAGCACAAAAATTTTGCCAAAGAAAATATACACTTTCATGTTCTGGCGTGATTGTCAAAGACTCAAGGCTCAAGTGGTTTCACAAAAAAGTTTGGCATCATAAATAGTTGATAAATAAATCACGGGGATACCTTGGATAAGCAAAGGAAAACATTTAAGGAAGAAAATTCTTCTTGTTTTATATAGAGATCTACACTCGTCAAGGTCTGCTGGAGTTTGGCGATGCCCCTTTTAGCGTCTCTTCTGCCCTCTTGTGTTTCTGCAGGGTGACCTGGAGCTGCCAGTACCTGAGATACAGCCACATCAAATTCCCATTCTTTCGCTTATCCATGTTCAGTAAATCTGCACAGTGTCTGTCTTTCTTAAAAATGTCCCTGAGATCTTCTTCAAGGTTCAGCTCGGCACCCACCGGGTCTTTAGCCACCTTCAACAGAAGATTCTTCTCCATCTCCAGACGATGTTCCCGTGGCAACAGGATGCTGCAGAAAGCTTCCTGCCTCTCCACCAGCTTCACCTCCAGTTCCTGTAGCAGAGCCTGAGCCCTGCGCTGCCAGTCCTCCTCTCGCTGCAGGGCTTTCCGCAGCGCCACCCTGGCCACTCCAGACTGCAGCAGACGGTTCTTCTCCTCCTCCAGATCCTGGCGTTCCTGCTGAAGCTGCTTCCGTTCCTCCATAAGCTGCTGACTCTGAGAGATCAGGGCTTTCTTGTAGCCCTGAACGCGCTGGCGTTCCTTTTCAAGCTCCACCTCCAGGTGTGCTGCTGTCCGCCGGTTTTCCGTCAGCGTCTGACTGTACTTCAGCTCCAGGTCTCTGGTAATGGCTGTCATGTCGCTGTCGTACTTGTTCTTCACATCTTGGATCTGACTCTGTGATTCTCGAGTCCATATCCAACCTATCCAAAATACACCCACCGATATCTTAAGTGTTAAATCTCTTTGGAAAGAGAGACCAAATCAATTTAAGGAGAACATTACTTTTGACATATACGTTAAAGCAAAATAATACCACATAAATTGCTTTCAATCTATTACAAATTATGTAATGAAATCATATATTTATTTATTAACCTTTTTGTTAATTAAAATGGTTAATTAAAATGTTACCTAAAACTATTCTTTTTTTATTAAGCTGAAATAAAAATATATAAAAATAAAATAGGCTGAAGTACTAAAATTACTAAAACTAATAATAAATTAAAACTAAATAGAAATATAAAAAACTAATTAAAAAAAGCAAAAGCAGATAAAATTACAAAAATTAAAACGGAAAATGATAAAAAAAAAACTAACTCAAAATATTGATAAATAATACAGTAGTATATAAATAATAATATTACATTAACAAAATGAAATACTATATAATACTAAAATAACTATATTTATCAACACAACCTACATACAATACACATAAATCAACACTAAAAAGCAATCGTAGTTCTAATAATTTGTAGCAGATTTAGAGCATTTTTAGATTAAAATTAGGATGTTTATTGAGCACTCATTAAGATGAGGAGCTGATTATATAAAGGAGCTGTTGATCTATTTCTCAACATGTATACTTAAGTGAACGTGGGAATGAAAATGTTATTACATGAATGAATTTATTATAATGATTGTTTGTGCAACCCCCCCCCTAAAAACCCAGATTTAATTGAACCTATAAAGCATTTTATCTAGTATAATATAGTACACACTCATTCAAGACATTTGTGATGGTGTATGAGCCTTGAGTTGTAAAAGTATGTAAAACACTAACGAAATGCTGCCAGCCCGATCATGGGCACCAGCAGGGCATAATTCCATCTGCCCCCGTCATCTCCTCCAGCGGGCTCTGGTCTAATATTCCATCTAGGAGGATTGTTCAGGTTGTTCATGGAGAAACCCTGATAAAACAGTGAAAGAATGTACTTAATGGGCTGAGGATGAAGATCTCTTTTCAAGTTCAGTAAGGTGCTGTTTTGTCACAGTGTGTCACTGCACACATGAAGTCCTCAGTGTCCACAGCTTGTTAGTTTGCTAGAGAAATGAAGTCTAGAGAAGAGCTAAATATTAGACTATATAGACTTTACCTGTTAGTGATGTCTTAATTATTTAATGTATGTTTAAATAAATCTGTTACAAAACAAGTTATGACAGCCACTATGTAAATGAATATATTTTAACAACAAACAGAAATGTTATCATTTAGAAGTTAATTTAAAAACTACATTATGTGCAATTTACATGTTTGCATACAATTTATTTTTAAAGTTGAGTGCTGATTATTATATTTAAAAATAAATAGTAATGAAATTTAAGTTTGGAAAATTGTAATTATAATTGAATTTAATTAATGAAAGAGCAATTTGTTCATTAACCACTGTTTAATTAAAAAAAAAGCTATGTTATGTTTAGTTTTTCCCTCTGCTGTACCGAAACCATGTTTCACCATGAATCATGTTTGTGTACAGTTACACCCCTACTATCTATCTATCTATCTGTCTGTCTGTCTGTCTGTCTGTCTATCTATCTAAATGTCATGACATCAGCGACCTGCAACACAACACTGCTAACGCTGCAACCCTGCAAAAGATGATGAATGTATTTCTCCAGAAGGTGCATTTAAACTGAAACACACTTATTTAACAACTTCTAGATTATATAGATTTGTTATCATTTGACTGTTTTGTTTCTTAGCTTACCTTGAACAATCTAAAGTCTTCTGTATGAGTTCCTTCCGGACAGCTTGCCTTGGACGATTATGCAATGCCATTAAAAACACCCAACAGTCCATTTATCATTTTATAGGGGAGCTTGTACGTTTATTATTAGAATATACATAGTAAATACATCGTATACAATTAGAAGTAGTCTTTAAATTAATTGGTCTTTAAAGTACTTATTATTAAGTGGTCATATAGATAAATCTTTATTTACACAAACTATAGAAATGCAGTTGTTTTGAGTTTTGAACACCCCTAAACTATAGTGACACATTGGTATAGTCCTGAGAGCGGCTCATTTAGATTCTACGTTCTAGCAAATGCGCAGGAGTTGCGCAGACTGATGGGCAGAAGAGGTCGGAGTTCCTTTGAATTACAGTGAGATCTCTTAGTTATGCGTAATAAAGCTCTTTGATAATTTTTTTAAAAAATGACTATTTTTGAATATGCACTATAGTAATACCATGTTTTTATATGGATTTCTACAATGGTGTGCATAAATGATCATCAGTTAAAATAAGAATGTTGTTTTGATATTAAACAGGATAAAGGTAACATGGTTTACACTGTCATGTGACTTTGATACCCACTGATCATCTGCCAGTCTGCTTCACATTGGGGTCCCGTTCATCCTATTTTTTTTTTTAAATTACTTTTAACTTTCATTTCAGAATCAGAATCAGAATTTCAACCCTTTTCTGGCTTTAACCATGAAACCCTCCACAATAGGTGTATGATAATGACTTAAGATAGCATTGATCTTCTAATTAGCCATGTTAACTCTTATTATTCACAATATGGTACAGTATCACATTGCATATTTTTAAATCAATTAATTTATCTTGTATCATTTTATATAGTATTGTGGACAATAGCCTCTCTATCTATCTCTATCACTCATCTTTCAACTACAATATTACAAGAACCGAGCCAAGGACTGTTATAAACCACTAAAACAAGGGTATAAAAAATGATGACTGATCTATTAAAATGCTAACTGAAGCATAATCACAAAATAGTTAATGAATATGAAACTCTGATTTTTATTTCACAAAAGTCTTTATTTTACAGCAGTTACATGTTAAACCAATAAGGGCGTTTCCTGTTGCGTTCTATTATTCTCTTGTCCTTATCTGCTTCAGAGGGATTTTCATTTTCATACAAAACAACAGACTCTACAGCAGGAGCATTGAGAGGTCCGCCGTCCATGATGGAGATTTGCTTTCGTATCATTGCCGTCTCCTTCCTGACCTTTTCAAAGCAGAATCCACACAGAGTATGCTTTAGTTTCATGTTGCCACACTCTGGACACGGCTCAATGTTGTACTGGAAAAGAAAAGAAATATAAAAGAAGGATAAACTGCTGTTTACTACAGCACAGTATAACATTGAAAGTTATTTTAACATTTCAGAATCAGAATCAGAATTTCAACCCTTTTCTGGCTTTAACCATGAAACCCTCCACAATAGGTGTATGATAATGACTTAAGATAGCATTGATCTTCTAATTAGCCATGTTAACTCTTATTATTCACAATATGGTACAGTATCACATTGCATATTTTAAAATTTTTAAATCAATTAATTTATCTTGTATCATTTTATATAGTATTGTGGACAATAGCCTCTCTATCTATCTCTATCACTCATCTTTCAACTACAACATTACAAGAACCGAGCCAAGGACTGTTATAAACCACTAAAACAAGGGTATAAAAAATGATGACTGATCTATTAAAATGCTAACTGAAGCATAATCACAAAATAGTTAATGAATATGAAACTCTGATTTTTATTTCCCAAAAGTCTTTATTTTACAGCAGTTACATGTTAAACCAATAAGGGCGTTTCCTGTTGCGTTCTATTGACGCTGCAGAGAACGTCCGAGAAACTGAAGTAAACCCGATAATAACATTATGTGTGGTGTTTTATGTCCGTTTAATTTAACACGTAACGTTACAGACTTAACATCCTCACGGCCACCGCTCTAAAAGACCTACTGCGCCTGCGCATGCTTCTGCACCCGTGCATTCTGGGATTTGTAGTACAGCGTTATAAAAGAAATTCTGCTTCATTCTGAGCGGGTGAGGGCAATATATGTTCAAAATATTCACGCTGCAGAGAACGTCCGAGAAACTGAAGTAAACCCGATAATAACATTATGTGCGGTGTTTTATGTCCGTTTAATTTAACACGTAACGTTACAGACCTAACATCCTCACGGCCACCGCTCTAAAAGACCTACTGCGCCTGCGCATGCTTCTGCACCCGTGCATTCTGGGATTTGTAGTACAGCGTTATAAAAGAAATTCTGCTTCATTCTGAGCGGGTGAGGGCAATATATGTTCAAAATATTAAAGAGCAAACCAATAAATGTTTTATATTATTACATGGTTTTAATTAGTGGGGGTAAAATAAAAAGAGTTCAGCTCCAACCCTGAAAAAAACACTCACCTACCTATAGCCTTAGTAATCCTGAAGACATTGATTAGCTTGTTCAGGTGTGTTTGATTAGGGTTGGAGTTGAACTCTGCAGGACTGCGGCTCTCTAGGACCGAACTTGCCTACCTCTGGTCTGGTCTTTGCATTATTTATAAAACTTTATAGTTTTAGCATGTGCTTATTATGAGCTTTGTGAACTGTGTCTATATAGCAAGTCACTTTAACTTATCCTTATTTCTTTTTCACAGCTTCGAATGGTGTTGTTCTGGCTACGGAAAAGAAGCAGAAATCTATACTGTATGATGAGCAAAGTGTTCACAAAGTAGAGCCCATAACCAAACACATCGGTATGGTCTACAGTGGCATGGGTCCAGACTACAGGTATGGATTTGGAGCCTACATGAATAAACGCTATATAATAATGATTCCTAATATAAAGAACATGTGCAAGGCTGTCTTGTAAAAATAAAAAAAAAAGTGTAGTTGACATTCAAAACTATAGTTTTAATGTTTTTAAAGGGGTCATATGATGTTGCTAAAAAGATCATTATTTTGTGTATTTGGTGTAATGAAATGTATTTATATGGTTTAAAGTTAAAAAAACACATTATTTTCCACATACTGTACATTATTGTTTCTCCTCTATGCCCTGCCTTTTTGAAACGTGTCGATTTTTACAAAGCTCATCGGTCTGAAAAGCGAGGTGTGCTCTGATTGGCCAGCTATCCAGTGTGTTGTGATTGGCCGAATATCTAAAGCATGTGACGGAAATGTTATGCTCCTTACCATATTGTGAGGCCATGTCCCGGCCGGAGCGAAGAGACAAAAACATTAAAACCCATTATAAATGAGGCATTTGTTGCATCCAGTGGGGACATAATTACGGATTATAATGACTTATACTGTCTTTTTACGCGTTGCGTTGCATCGTGCCGTGTAAACATAAAACACTGTCTGCATTTGTGATCGGAGAAATGACAAACAACAAGTGCTACTCTACGGCCCTAAACTCGCGTTTGAATCATCAGTGGCAACGAAAAACACAGCGGCCTAGCGTGAGCAGAAACCCCGGCTTAGCGTGTTAGAGTGAGCTGAGGCGGGCTGGACTCCGCTTTGTCCATGGTGAAAGTTGACAGCGAAAGCACACAGCGTCTTCAGGACATGGCGGCGGCAACAACAATACTACAGCGAGAATAAAAGTTACGCCTTCTTTCTTTGCGTGAACATTTGGGAGGCGTTATGCAAATCTTCCCAGATCGTGATGTAGGTATGTGGGGGCGTGTTAGAGCGAGCCATTTTAGGTAGGCGTGGTTAACTCTGAACTTTTATAAAGAATATCTCTTTGGTTTTGAGACTTTAGTGTTTGCAACTTTACAGATCTTCTTTATGTACCAAGAGCTTGTGTGACTTGACTTGTAACACTCCAAAGAGAAAGGAAAAATTGAAATCGCATCATATGATCCCTTTAAATATTTAATGGAACCCAAAAATGAAAATGTACGCACCCCGAGGTCATTCAAGATGTAAATGAGTTTGTTTCTTCATTAGAACTTCTTTTTGAATTTCTCCAAATCCATTCCAATGAAGAAACAAACTGATCTGCATCTTGAGGCCATTTTCATTGGAAAAAAAACAACAACTATTCTAATGTCTGATTTTTCATATCGTCGTGCTTATAATAGAAAGGTAGGATTATATGGCAAAGATGCTCAATAAGAGTTTTGTTGTAACGTGTTTTAATCATGTCTGCAGGGTTCTGGTGCGAAGGGCACGAAAGCTGGCTCAGCAGTACTACCTGGTCTATCAGGAGCCGATTCCTACAGGCCAGCTTGTTCAGAGGGTGGCTTCTGTTATGCAGGAGTACACACAATCAGGGTATGTGTGATGTCTTCATTGCACAATTAACCACTGTTACAATTGTTCTGGAAGTTGCCCTACAAACTGCTGTTTTGCCAAATTAAAGAGAGTATGCATCTACCAGAGTGACAATGGCATAACTTGCAGATTTTGTGTGTTTGTGTTATTGTTTTGACACAGAGGTGTTCGGCCATTTGGCGTGTCACTCCTGATTGCTGGCTGGGATGAAGACCGTCCGTACCTTTTCCAGTCTGACCCCTCGGTATGCTATTCACTTTGGTATTATTTTATTAGTGTAATCTGTAAATTTGAACTGAAAAATAATTGTCTCTTAAAATTTAAGCTCTTTATAATGCACTGTATTAGAAAAATAAGATTGACTTTTATCTGTTTAAGGGAGCATACTTTGCATGGAAAGCCACGGCGATGGGGAAGAACTATGTGAATGGGAAAACATTCCTTGAAAAAAGGTATAAAATGTAATAACTGAAAGCATAAGACCCTTTTAGTCTTCCTAAACATACAACATCTCATTTGTTTCATTTTCCTGTTTTAGATACAACGAGGATCTGGAACTGGAAGATGCGATTCACACTGCTATTCTGACTCTTAAGGTAATGATTTACAACCCAGCCGCATTTGCTAAAGGTCTTTTAATTGCAATTATGTATTAGATACCATTATTATTTGCATACAAGATCCAAGATTAACTTTTGTCCTAAGCTAAAATATTTGGTAGCTGTGAAACTATCTGTTACATTATTAAAAATAATTTCCCTATAGCAATTAAATCTCTTTATCTAACTGCTTTTCATTGTGCATTTGTGACAAACGAGCTAGAGTCAATATCTCACTGAAACTGTAACTGTCACAAAGCGTGGTGTTTTATTTACTTGCCAAAGCCTCAAATTGACTTGCTGAATGTTTATTTTAGACCCCGTTTGCATGAGATTAAAATGTCAAACATCAGTGTTAACTAAGACTACATTTGTTACAGGAAAGCTTTGAAGGTCAAATGACTGAGGACAACATTGAGGTGGGAATCTGCAATGAAGCAGGATTTAGGCGACTGACCCCAGCGGAGGTGAAAGACTATCTAGCCGCCATTGCTTAAAATCATCTTTCCGAGTTGTCGATTGAGCACTGATTGTCTTGTCTTCATTAGTACAACTTCATTAGTACTTCATGAGTTTGAGCAATGTAAAGGCATGGAAATAAGTGAAAGTTGTATTGTTTATATTTTGCTGTTCTTTCTTATTAAAGGAACAAATAAACAAGTCTTTAGAAAGCCTGTTGACTGTTTCCATTTGTGCTGTTGTGCATAAAAGAGAACTATATGTAACAGAGGATACTTAGCATACTGGTTTTATATCATAACTTTAATCTGAAAAGACTAGTTAGAAAATATATATGACATTCAAGTTCTCATTTCGGTGTTTTGAGTCTCCAAACAAGCTCATGACTCATGAGGGGGTTTGGCCTGCGTCAGCCAATCAGAATCTTGAGCGCCGCGTCACTCACGGCGCGCCAAAAATGAGCCGGTACTCCTTTCCAGCAGTATTCCTACGCAAAATCGTGTATGGATATTAAAGCCTCAATGTTTTTTGTCAGTGAAAGGCCCAGTAATGTCTGTTCTATAGTTTAATCACATTTATTTGTATAACTTATTTATATTTGAAAAAATACATTTGTTAGGGCCACTTAAACGGCTCTAGTTTCTGTCTCGCCAGGACATTCGTATTATGCCTTGTGTCATTTGGAAGTGACGTCGTTTGTGGCGCCAGAAATCAAGGAGGAGCGGAGTGCGTTTTCAAAACGATGCGTTATCGTTCAAAGTATTTGGCATATTAAAATCTTTGCAAAAACTTTTTGAAGTGAGTTTGACAGCGGATGGTCAGAGGGTCTTATAAGCTTCGTTAAAGATGGTGATGTTACGCAGTAACGGTGATATGGACTCCAGCTCGGAGTTTTTGTCTCTGAACCCGCCTCAGCGAAAGTCCGCGCGACTGAAAAAGGCCCACGATGACAGTTTAACAAGCGCCGAGGACAGTCCTGCTAATGTGAGTTAATAACTCTTCTTTACAAGTACTAATATGTTAATCATTTTTTTTGTTTACCTAACGTTACAGTAAAACCTTCGCTTTAACAAAACAAAGTTGGCGGTTAAAAGCGCGAGATGCTTGAGTGAACTGCATGAGCGCGCGATAACTGTTACAAAACAAAAGTAAGTTGATGTGCAGTGTTACATCGGATATACATACATAGGTAATAATTTACATAGAGTATCTCAGCGGGATGATTTTTTGGTTTAATAATGCGATGTGCATTTCAGTAGATGGGTAGTTGGCAAGTCAAAAATAAGAATTCCCATTTGTTGTCCAAGTAAGTTATGGCTCACTGTTAGTGTTACACAATGCATAATATATACACTTTCACCGTTTTAATCACCTGCAAATAGTTATGTGGTGTGACACTTTTGAAAATTGCAAATAATCATCTCATATAATGTGAGGTCCGAAGAAAATGGTTTATATAGACGTTAGACACTGCTATGATGTATGCATATGATAAATTTTTAGGGATTTTTGACTGTAAAGGAGGAAAACAGCATGATGAGCAGAGCTCAAAGAGGAAGACATATCACCTTTGCTGATATGAATGGACAAACAAGCAAATCTCCTCCAAAAGATGAGAAAAGTGGGAGGCATTTAAGGTGGGATTGTCATGGTTTAATTTCTGGTCCTTTTATATTTGGTTAATCATCTGTTATGCTGTATTTACTAGATGTCTTATTTGTTAATCTGTGTATTCTATTATATATTTATTCATAGAAAATCTCCAAGATTTCAGGCAGAGGGGGAGAGGTCGGTAGATGAGCACACAGGTGGGCACGTCAGAGTATTTGATAAACATCAAGACAGCAGTTTTGTTGGTTTTCAGCTTACTAAAAATTAACCCATTGCTTTCTTCAGATGAGATGGAATCAACTTCTCAAAACCTCTGTGCTGGGATTCAAAGACGTGAGGAAGACAGTGCCGTGAGACGTAGCTCCAGAATCACACGATATAAGCTTGATGCTAGGAACCAGTCGGTCCTTTACGACAGGCTCATTACAAAGTATGCACCAATATAGTGTAAACACTGTTATATTTCTGTGTTTATAAGGACAGTGACTAATTCGTGTCAGATTTTTTGATCTTCCTTTTTTGATAAAGGTTAAAATATACCTTTGTATTCAAACTCAGATGGGCAGCTAGCTTTGTGTGTGGCTATTTCCATGGCTCTTGGCTCTCAGTGGCTGCTTTTGTCTGTTTTAGCACTGCAGAGGCTGTACTTCAGAAGATGGATGACATGCAAAAGATGCGTCGGAGACTGAGGAGTAGAGACAGTGAGGAGGAGGTGCGTCATTGACTCGTCCAGTTCCGCTGTGTTCAGTCAGAACTTCACTCAACTGTATTTGTATTTCTTTTTAGAATTTGAGAGTTTTCTCTGGGACAAAAAGGAAGAGGATCACAAAATCTTCAGTAAGAGGACAAGAAGAGAGTTCAGACAACCAGGAGAATGGTAATGATTGTGAATTAGGAACTCATTAACGATCAACCAGTGTTTCCTGCACCTTTATCTAACAGTGGTTCTGTGTCACTGTTGAATTACAGCCCCACAACAAAAACATTTATATTAGCCCCAGATGTATTTGGCAACTTAAACCAACCTGTATTTATTTTTCAGAATATAGTGATCAAGAGGAGGAGGAGGATGGAGAAGGTGATGAAGAGGAAAATAATGAGGGAGATGAGGATGAGGATGAGGATGAAGACGAAGAAGACAATGGAAAGCGCTATGAGTTTCGACAAAGAAAAGCTGTTGTGCGTTACCAGGCGCCTCTTGATGGTCGGTGTTATGGGACATTAAACAGACCATGCATTGAAATGTACTTGGATCATCTTTTCTGTGTTTCATGCTTTGTTTCAGTATTTCTTTTTTAATATATCTTTTTTTAATTACAGAGCCAAAAAAGCAGAGCATATTTTTTAAGCGTCATTCCACCCCAATTAGACGAAGATACACATTTAGTTCCTCAAGTCCCAGGAGATTGTACAACAACAGGAGGGGCACCAGGTCAGTACTAGTCATCTGCCTTTCTCCAAATTGTTTTTCATCATAATTTAATCCCAATTTTCAAGAAAGAGCAAAGTCTTGGATAATTTAGTATCAGTTTGAGTCTTGGCTTGACAGGGTCTTCTTTCAAAAATGGATCTGTACAAGAGACACAATGCAGTGGTCAAATACATTGTGTTAATTGGCCGGCAATTAAAAAATAGTTCAGACGGAACCCCTTCATCACCCAACATCCCACCTTGAATAGTCCAAAAATTCAAAAAACACATTCCCGCTTTGCACTGTAGTGTCTGTTTTGTAATCTCAGTGGCACCCTTGTGTTTCCACTCATTGTTGTGTGTTTCTTGTGCTGTAGTTGTAACAGGAGTGAGGGTGATGGGTAAGACCAAGCTTTCTTGCAGCCTTACTTTAGCACATCTGCATGTGGATGATTAAGGGATTTTTAAAGTGAAGAAAACACAACAATCTACGATACATCACGCTAACATAATTATTACACAAATGTTTTAGGCACATTTAAATATGTTTTAGAAAGAGGTATTGGGATAAAGGAGGTGGTGATGTATTTTATGAACGTTTACACTTTATTGATGCTATAAATGTTTTTTCAAAGTTTAAAATAAGTCTTTTTGTGCTTTTGTCTTTCTCATCTCAGGAGAAGACATGCCATCCACAGTAGTGACTCCACCTCATCCTCTTCTTCTGATGAAGATAAATTTGAGAGACGGAAAAGTAAGAGTCGTAGCAGGTCAATAAACAGGTAAAACCTATTTATTTTACAGATGCTATGCTTTCAAAAGACACCTGGGTTCAAAGTCTTTCACAGCAAACATGACAAATCCCGTACTTGGTTTTGTGCACACAATAAAGAATCATATCTGTTGTAGGGATGCGCCGATCCGATATTCATATCGGGTATCGGCTCCGATAGTGCCATTTTTCTCGGATTGGGTATCGGTCAGAGAGGGCCAATCCAAATCTGAGATTTTTATATTTATTTTTTTCCCCCGATTGTGCGAATTATTCTGTGTTACTTCTGAAGCCATGCAATAGCTAAATGTGAGCTACATATGAATATTTAAGTCCTTACATTAAAGTTCTCACAAACTCTTTTCTCCGCTGTGGCTGTCAGTCATTTGTTCAGCCTTTAAACCCTGGTCGCGTTCGGTTGCGACAGTCTGTTCGGTCAAGCTCTCTCCAAGATCATTCTGTGTTCCCATTATACTTGATTTGTAAATACATGTCTATGATTTTGCAAAAAGGACTATCTTCTTGCCGGAGTTTAATGTTGTTTTGTTACTTGCTACCGGGTGTCTGTGAGAACAAAACACGGGAGTAGAAAAGACTATAAATTGTTTTTAACGTGCACAGTAACTGAAATTTAAAACTGTTAAAAGAAAGGCTCAATAACTGTTGCACAGATATAATACACTACGCATCAATTTCTCTTCACTTTGTGCTTTGCAGTTTTTAACACGAAGCGCATAGATTGTTGCCTTATTAAAAATATGCTATACATTCAAAACGTATTTTAAATTTATAGTATATACTTAAACATATATATATATATATATAATGAATGGATTTTATAAAACAAATAGCAATGTGTAACATTTTACCATATTTAGTGCAACACTTTTATTTGTTCCCCACAGAATGGATTTTATAATACAAATAGCAATGTGTAACATTTTACCATATTTAGTGCATTTACTGCCGAATTATCCACTAACCTAGTTTATGATAAATTTTTGTCATAGATTATAAATATACATAGGCCTATATTTTTTCATATTTATTGTTTATTTTATTTTTCTTTATAATGAAGTAGTCTGTATCTAGTAGATTGTGAAAGAATGATTATCAGTTCCACACACACAGAGATATATAAATTCTACATTTATTTAAATGGGGGGGAAAAACTTTACTGGTATCGGCCAATACCGAACCTTAGGTATCGGAGGCGGATCGGAGCATCCCTAATCTGTTGTAGCTCTATAAAAATAGTTTCTTAGACATTATATGTGGATTTTGTAGCCTTTCATATATGAAAGCAATTATTAAACTACAGTTTAATACTGTAACTTAACTACATTTCCCTTGTAGATGCCTCCCTATGAATTTACGGAAGGAAGATTTGTTGGGAATTCACAAGGACAGGATTAAAATTGGAGCAAGTCTTGCAGATGTTGATCCAATGCAAATTGACCAAACAGTATGTATTTGCCATTCGAATTGAACTTCAAAAATTGTAGAGACCTGTTGTTGACTGTTGGGTTTCCATGAGCAGGTGCGCTTTGACAGCATTGGAGGTTTAGGCAAACACATCTCTGCACTGAAGGAGATGGTTGTGTTTCCTTTACTCTACCCTGAAGTCTTTGAGAAGTTTAAGATTCAGCCTCCAAGGTATGAAAAGCGATATTGATAAATATTTACATTAAAATGCATATTTGGATGACTAACTGAATGCTGAATATCACCTTTTGCAGAATGTATGTTGATTAAATGCTATGTGTTTGCAGGGGATGTCTGTTCTATGGCCCTCCTGGCACAGGAAAGACTTTGGTAGCTCGAGCCCTGGCAAATGAGTGCAGTCAAGATGAGAGGAAGGTGGCATTCTTCATGAGAAAAGGAGCAGACTGCCTCAGCAAATGGGTGGGCGAGTCTGAAAGACAGCTCCGCCTCCTGTTTGACCAGGTTGTCCACATTTAAACTAAATTTAAATTTCATTTAGAAATGGTCATTCATGAATGCCTAATTTTGTCTACGTCTTTTATTTTGAAGGCGTACCAGATGCGTCCGTCAATTATTTTCTTTGATGAAATTGATGGTATCGCACCTGTTCGGTCCAGTCGGCAAGACCAGATACACAGGTATGTTAGTCTGTTTTTCTGCATTTTTTATTTTATTTTATATTTATCTTTTCTTACTGTCCTGCTATGAAACTGTTAAATTGTTTGTATGTTTGTTGTCTGAAGCTCCATCGTGTCCACTCTGTTGGCTCTCATGGATGGGCTAGACAGCCGTGGGGAGGTGGTTGTTATTGGAGCCACTAACCGTCTGGACTCCATCGATCCTGCGCTCAGACGGCCCGGACGATTTGACAGAGAGTTTCTCTTCAGCCTACCAGACAGAGAGGTGGGAGTTTCAAGCTCTATTGTGGAATGCCTTATTCACTGTTTATTTTCGACTGCAGTTTTTGTTTTGTTTTATAGTAACCTACAAGACATTGTTGCTGATTTGTAGGCTCGCAAAGATATTTTGAAGATTCATACTAGGCAGTGGGACCCGCAGCTGTCTGATGCGTTTCTTGAAGAGTTGGCTGACAAGTGTGTTGGTAAGAGCTTTTTCTGTTCCACTGTGTGAAACAACCTGAGTGCATCTCACATAACAGCTTACCTTTGTCTCCGCTTTCTCAGTGCCAACACATAGGCTGGTGCTTTCTGACACACCTCCAGGACCTGCTGTATTTGGGTTTTGGGTAGCAGTGTTATGTAACCTTCTGCTGTTCTAGTATTCTTACTCTCTAGTATTCTCAAGTCTGGCATTTACAGAGCCCTCAGACTGTCTCATCCTGTCCAAGTGTGCGGTTCTTAGCCAGAATTAACTGCACTATCACTCCTGATTGTATACCAATAGTCAAAACTCTCCCTGTGCTTCCAGGTTATTGTGGCGCAGACATCAAAGCTGTATGTTCAGAAGCAGCTCTGTGTGCCTTGCGTAGATGCTACCCCCAGATATATGCTTCCTCCCAGAAGCTCCTGCTGGATGTGGAGTCCATCAGCGTGAGTGGCCGGGACTTCCTCTCGGCCATAAGGAAGATAGTTCCAGCTTCACGGAGGGCAGTGGCCTCTCCAGCTAAAGCACTCACGCCTGTTATTGAACCCCTGCTAAGCTCTGCCCTCAATAACACCATGGAGATGCTGCAGAGACTGTTTCCTCATGTAGAGCAGAGCCTCAAGAAGAAAAGAGATGCTGGTAAAGACAACTGTTTTTATTACTCTTCCCTCTAGCAGTGTGCTAAAACACTCAGAGCACGCATGCATAACACTGTAGCAACCAAACTCTTAACACCCTAATATCATGTCAGTGAGTTTTGCATGGACGGACACCACTCATGTTTATTTAGTTTGTATTTTGAAATTCATAATCAATTCATTTTCCATTTTAGAGGGTGTGTCTGGCATCTTAGATGATCTACTACAGAGTGAAGATGAGGGGTCCTCCGTGTGCATTACTAATAAAGGTCAGAAGAACACTGGACCGGCTGCATCTGCTCTTCATCTGAACAGGTTAGAAATGCGATGAACTGACTTCTGTGCTGACTTGGTGCATATGGGGAAGCACAAGCAATATTTTAAACAAAGCCTGATGTTTTATTGTGGCAAATAATGTATTGTTATCCAATTTAAGGGTTAGACATGAGTGTCATGTACACAATTTCCCTTTTCTTGACTGAACTGTTCATTTGTGTTTAACATTGTTTAACTCACTGTGTACAGATATGAGTTCACAGGAAGCCTTGTTATGAGAGAAAAGATATCATCACAAAGTTTTGTGTAATCAAAGATTTGTTTTAAGACAGGATGTTATTTTTTTAAATGCTTTTCATCAGATCCAGTTTATCATCAACAACAGTTTTTCTTAATCATGTCTATGCATATGTAAAAAAACCACCACCACCACATATATTGGGTAAAAGTCATTTTAACATTTTAATTAGGTTATTATTCTAATAATAATGAGACTAATAATGGAGAGTTCAAAATGTTCAATAGCTACAGAATTTCACTGATGACAATAATGAAACGTGTTCAACCTGTGGTATATTTGGAGTTGTTTTGACCTGCCTGTCATCTCTGTGCTCTGCTTCATTTCTTTAATTACATGTATTGCAGGAGTGCCCTGCAGCAGCCCACCTCATTCAGACCCAGACTGCTGCTCTGTGGGACATCGGGCTCTGGTCAGACCTCACATTTGGCTCCTGCTATTCTTCACGCCCTGGAGAAATTCACTGTTTATACACTCGATGTTGCTGTATTGTATGGGGTCAGTTCAGCCACCCCAGAGGAGGCCTGTGCACAGGTAAACACACTGAATTTATACTAGAGGTCAAGATACAAAGATGAATTTGTTTGAACAAATTACTATCAATCTATATTGTACATCAGGTTTTCTGTGAGGCAAGGAGAACTGCCCCCAGCATTCTGTATATTCCACACATCCAGCGCTGGTGGGACACAGTGAGCTCAACTTTAAAGGCCACATTCATCAGTCTCTTGCAGGACATCCCTTCATTCTGCCCATGCCTCCTCCTCGCCACATGCAGCTTTCCTCACCACACACTCTATCCTGAGGTACCACATGTACTGTATAAACAGTACTGGGGCTTGTTTGGCTTAAAGAGTAAATGAAAGTGATGCATTTTATCTTCTGTAATGTTACTGTGAGACTTTTTTTGTTTGTTTGTTTATCTGTTTAAAGGTGCAGGACCTTTTCCATTTTGAGTATGGTGAGGTGTTCAATGTTCTGCTTCCATCTCGGGAGGAGAGGCTCAGATTCTTTGAAGATCTTATTTTAAATCAGGCTGCTAAAGCACCAGCATCTAAGAGAGAAGCGGGTAAGTATTTTTTATGTAATGTTTTTCACATTCTTAGTATTTTCATGCAAACCTGTGATAACTCCCACTTTCTTCTACTTAGTCCTCCAGGCACTGGAGGTGTTACCGGTGGCCCCTCCGCCGCCTCCCCGCCAACTTTCTGAGCAGGAGCAGCAGAAACTAGAAGAGCAGGAAGAGGATACGCTCAGGGAACTCCGCCTCTTCCTGCGGGATGTCACCAACCGATTAGCTCAGGACAAACGCTTCAAGGCCTTTACAAAGTCTGTGGACACAGAGGAGGTAAGGTGAAGATTTTAGTCCCGCAGCCCTTCTGTATCAACTCTCTCCAGCTGTTGATATTTGTGAACCAGTGCCATGTGCTCACTGAGGTCATATGTGTGTGTGTGTTTTTTTTTTGTGCGGGGACAGGTTCCCGATTACACTACAGTCATCAAACAGCCTATGGACCTGTCCACAGTTCACTCCAAAATTGATCTGCACAAGTATGAAACTGTGGCGGCTTACCTGCAGGATGTGGATCTGATCTGGCAGAATGCTCTCGAGTACAACCCAGACAGAGACCCCTCAGGTAGGCTGAGAATTTTAACCATGAAATACAAAACCTTTCTATATCTGCACAATTTTATATGTGGTAATGATTTTATACAATAGCTGAATAAACAAGTTAAAGGCGCAATAGGAGATCTTGGAAAATGCTAACTTTAGCCTGATAGCACTGAAAGCGAATGTCCCACCCTCCCTGCAATCGCCGTCCAAAGCCACGCCCCCTGAATGCATATACGCGCACTCACAGACCAGAGTACCAGAGACAACATTACTACTATAGTATCAGTATATTGGATCCAAGCAGTCGGCCTTAAAGGGGTGGTTCACTGGGATTTTTCTAGGCTTGATTGTGTTTATGGGGTGCAGTCTAACATGTGTTAATGCTAATTATTTTTCACATGATTTATCTTTATTCCACACAGCTCTGTCCCTTCTCTGAGAAATGTGCTGACCTTTTCCTGTTTTTATTAGGGATGCACCGATACCACTTTTTCCAGTACTCGCCCGATACCGATACTTTTATTTTTGTTACTTGCCGATACCGCGTACCGATACCAATATTTTTATTGCATTTGTACATTTTTTAAACATTGGGTACAGAAACCAAAAGAGTTTGTATAATGTTAGTTGGTTAACTTCATTTATCAAATGGATAGTCAAACCAAAATTTATTCAGACAACTTTAACATTTCTCAAATTATCACAGTTTATTCGCTATAGTTTAGAAAATGGTAATAAAATATGACAAGAACTCAGAATTAAACTGAGTCAGAACAAATTCAGCTTGATAATGTTAGATAACTTTGATAGAAAGGTATGTAATGGATTACAATCTTAATCCAAATGATGCGTGTGCTAAGTGAGTGAACATCAAAGATCACAACAGAACTCTCTCTCTCTCTCTCCCTCCCTCTCTCCCTGCATTGTTTTACTTACTTGTTTTTGACATATCCGACTGAACTACAAACTTTCCAGTGATGTCTGTGAGAAAGGTATATTCGCTTGCGCATCTGCGCCGCCGCCGCGCGCTCAATCCACTCAGCGTGCTTTATCAACTCGCGCACATCAGCTATACAGGCGTTACTACTGAATGTTTAACGTTATATTCATTGCATACATTTACTTCGTAGTAGGCATCCTTAACTCCATTCTGTTGTTCTGTTGTCGGTGTTTCTTTGTCTGAATATGGCGCTTATCACATGCTGTGTGGTATCGGGGCATTTAAACGAGTACGAGTACAGGAGCTCAGTATCGGGCCCGATACCGGTATCGGTGCATCTCTAGTTTTTATGAAGCCCCGCTCTCAGAAATAAGCGATGGGCTCTGATTGGTTAGCTAGCCCAGTGTGTTGTGATTGGCTAAACTGCCTCTAGTGTGCGTGTAATCGTCCCGCCCCTCACCTCAGTGGCATATGCTCCGGTTGTATTGTAAACAACGGCATTGTTAATATCGCTTATCAGTTTGAGCCCGATTGAGAAGCAGAGGATATTATTGAAGAGGATCATGCAGACCCTGTGCAAGCACGGCTTTTAATGGTACGCCTATCAGGGCTCGACAATAAGGACTGCCCGATGGCCCGGGGGCCAGCGTGAAAGACGTTCGGGACAGTAGACTGATTTGTCACTTGCCCGATCGGGCCACATCGCGTCACGACTTAACATTTGCATGTGTTTTCAAGACTTGCTCATTTAAAAATTAAAGCGATTAAAAAGCATTTGGGCGTGAAAGACAACTACATTCAGTACTCGCACGCTGGTTTCTTCTGTGCGAACAGCGTGCGCACTGACAGCAGCGTGAGCCACCTGAATGGGCAAATACAAAAGTATATCAAAATACCCACCCTGGCAAGTAACTTTGTAGCTTTAACAATGATTAATCTATATTGAATTTATACACTGGAGTAAGTTGCAGATGCACCGATGTACCGGACATTTTTTGTTTTATTTCAGACTATCTTCTGTTCTGTGCTTGCGCACAAACTGCACTGCAATAATTTTCCCAATGGCCATTTGTGTGGAAATATTACGTTATTATTATACTTGGTCTGTAAACGGGCGTTAACAGAGGCCAGAGATGCTGAATACGGACACAAAGAGGAGAAAATACTGTTGCAGGCAGAACAAGATCACGGTTCACGATGCGCAAAATATAGGGAAAAAATCCAAATATTGAATTTTATATGAATGTTTCTGAGGGGAACGGAACTGACTGTTTTCAGAAATGGCGTTTTCTTTTCATTTTGTCTCCGTATAATGCATTTAAATTAGTGTTAATACGCACAGTGCTGCTGTGTTTAAAGCTGTAACCAAGGAAATGCTGTATCACTGTACCATAAGCACTGTCTGCTGTCAGAGAGTGAGTCTCATTCAGCCCACCTGCTGTTTCTGTTTCGTGCAGATGTTTTATGTAGCATAATTTCACAAAGCTAAAGTCAGGTTATTCTGTTTTTGCTTCAGATTTAGAAATTATACAGTCTAATATAAGTCAAACATTGCAAAGATCAAGGTGCAACACAGAGTGAAGAATATGCAAATGTTATTTTATATGTGGTTTTTCAATTTCTGTACCTGAACATCTACAAACATAAAATCCTAAAGCATCATTTCATTTCTATTTTTGTGCTATAGGCCTATATTTAATTGTGCTATTACTTGTAATTTGTTCATTTGTTCTTATTTACTGGCCGTCACTTGTCTTTAATGTTTAAACTTTATATTTATGTTTATTTTTGGCTAGTGATTTTTGCTGTGGTATCGAAATTGAAATAGAGAATTGCTAAATTTAATTGGTATCTAAAATATTGGTCTCGTCATAAGCTTATTTATTAGAACACAAGATAACAGATCAAAAACAATGATAACAGCAACAATTTTATTTTTTGTGGCAGGGCCAGTGAAAATGTTAACAGGGCAAGTAAAAATTTGAACCACTGGGCCAGTAGAAAAAATCCTTAACGTTGATTCCTGCTATGTTTTTTGTTTGTTGTGGTCTCATACTTTTAGATAACGCTGTTATAAATGCTACTGCTTATGTTAGCTTTTAATATACAGTTTTATCCTGATTAAAGCTTTAATACAGTACAGCAACCGCATGCGCGTCCATGTTTAATGCTTCTCATAGCTATGTGAAAATACGTGTATAATTGGAACAGTTCATTGTCGGAGCTGAGCTGAATGAGAGAGAGAGATGCAGGGGAACGCGAGGAACAGTATTGAGAACCGCTGCTTTAGAACATTGATTTTGAAACTTGTGAATCCATTAGAAGACAATCGCGATTCATATATGAACAGATTTTTACCTGCACCTCTAGTTTTCTCTTCCTCTTCTCTAAAGCAGCACAGCATGGCCTCGCCCCCTTTGCTGCCTTTTCCCGAGGGCGGGGTTTATCTGGGTTTGTGATGTCACGAACCCGGAAGTAACTTTTTGTAGTCCCTACCAGCCGTTTTTGTAGGCATTAAACTGAAATGAAACCAGAATTGAAATTAAACCAAAATTTTAAAAGACGATATCTCCGTTTGCATTGAACTTTCAGCTTCGTAACTTTGCAAATATTGTTTATGCTCAAACAGCAACATTGCACACTTAACTAACATTAAAAAAGTGAAATTGCAATGAACCACAAGGCTAGAAATTGCGACCATTTTGGTCGCATATGCTCCCGAAATTTAATCTGTGCGACCTCAAAATATATTTGGGAGCATTTGTGCGAGTGCATATAATTGTTGTTGTGCGACCCGTTTGCATTTCTCTAAAAACATCAGAATTAGTTTTTTTTTTTTATTGCCAGGTATGTTTACACATATGAGGAATTTGTTTTCATGACAGAAGCTCCACAGTGTAACAGAATGAGAGTGACAGAACAAAAACACAGATAATAAAAAATAGAAAAATAGAACAAGTAACTAAGGAATAAAAATATACAAATCGACAATTGTATGTACAGGTATATAACAATAGACAGTTGTATGTACAGGTATATTATGTGCAAATTGAAAAACATTCAGAGTATGTGCCTTCTGAGTGTTGATACGGTGACCTGTCTGCCGTTCTATGAAACGTTAGGCTGCATAACCAATTAAACTTCATCTTTACATTCTTAACTTTAATGCAGATTTTAGATTGGTTAATATTAGCTGTCAATCACCCAGTCACTGCTTTCCGCTGTCAGGTGACAGGGAGCTAACTACCGCGGAGAATGTAAAGGGCTGAAGAAGAGAGAAAATAAAAGAAATGCTGACAGATTTATTTTGTGAACCACCTAAAGTTACAAATAAAGGTGCTGGTGATAGTGATCATGTGGGGAATGTTAATCCACCAGCCGAATAGAAGGCGTACAGTTTTCGGAGAGAGTGGTTGAAAGACTTCTAGTGGCTCCGCTATGAAAATGGTTCTATGCACTGCGTTCACTGTAAAGCCTGTGGGACGGAGTTTGCAGGTTAACGCGTTCGCCACCGAATCTACACATTTCGTAATTGTTGTTTTACGATGTGCGGTTTGACGAGTATATTGCAAAATCAAATCCAAATGAAACACACCTACAGAGAGTCCACGCACACACGACGTGAAGTCTATTAGGTTAGATTAGTGCGCGCGCGCATTTAGAGTGCATTCTTTGGGGCCGTTCACATATCGCGTCTTTTGCGCGCTCAAGTTCATTATTTCAAATGTAGACGCGCGGCAGGCGCGCTCATAATGGACGTGGTGCGACGCGCTAATTTTTTTCAGGCGAGACCGCGCCGCATCGAGATAAACACATTTCAACTTTTCAGAATGTCGCAAGCGCACCGTGGGTCATGTGACAAGAACCAACCAATCAGCTTCATCCTTTCCCGTAACAACATTGAAAGCTCAGCCAAGATGAAGGAACAGCTGATCATAGCTGTACAGGGATAGCCATTTTAAAATAAATTTAATAGTAGAGCTGCTGCAAATCCATTTACACTTTGCTGAAACTTCCACGTCTTCATGGACAGCGCAGGTCATGGTTGCTTAGCAACGGCAGACGCCTCCGGAGCGCAAGCGCCCGAACGCTTTGGAAAAAAGCAGAAAGCGGCATGCCTAGCGTTTTCCACGCGTTTTTAGGCGCGGCATGTGAATGGCCCCTTTAACGGCATGATTCAGTCTATTTAAATGCATCACAAAATTCAAGATATGGGGCCTTAACATCATTTCATATCGTTCAGGGGTAGGCTACATCGGTCCTGGAGTGCTGATGTTCTGCAGAGTTTAGCTCCAACCCTGAAAAAAACCTCACTTGTCTGTAGCCTTAGTAATCCTGAAGACCTTGATTAGCTTGTTCAGGTGTGTTTGATTAGGGTAAGAGCTAAACTCTGCAGGACAGCGGCACTCCGACGTTGCCTATCCCTGATATAGTTAATCAATATCACAAGAAGAGTGCCGTTTCCTCCAAAAATCAGCTTGATTACAAATGTGATATTGATTTTATACAACTGTTCAATAAAAAATTTATTAATATTAAGAGACAACATGAGGGTGTTTCGTTCCTGAATTAATAATTCGTCAAATGATTCGGTTCAATCTCAGTGTCACACTTATTAACAGTGACTTGCTGCTACCTGCTGGTGGTTTTAATTTCACATTTAAAGTTTCAAATATTTCTATTCAACGTTTTATGTTTACAATATTAAAATACTATTTATGCATGTGTAACTGCAGGCTAAATGCATTCATGTCCTGCATTAATCAGTATATTGCAAAATCAAATCCAAATGAAACACACCTACAGAGAGTCCACGCACACACGACGTGAAGTCTATTAGGTTAGATTAGTGCGCGCGCGCATTTAGAGTGCATTCTTTGGGGCCGTTCACATATCGCGTCTTTTGCGCGCTCAAGTTCATTATTTCAAATGTAGACGCGCGGCAGGCGCGCTCATAATGGACGTGGTGCGACGCGCTAATTTTTTTCAGGCGAGACCGCGCCGCATCGAGATAAACACATTTCAACTTTTCAGAATGTCGCAAGCGCACCGTGGGTCATGTGACAAGAACCAACCAATCAGCTTCATCCTTTCCCGTAACAACATTGAAAGCTCAGCCAAGATGAAGGAACAGCTGTCTCAGTGTCACACTTATTAACAGTGACTTGCTGCTACCTGCTGGTGGTTTTAATTTCACATTTAAAGTTTCAAATATTTCAAATATCAGTACTCAATGCTTTGTTTACAATATTAAAATATTATTTATGCATGTGTAACTGCAGGCTAAATGCATTCATGTCCTGCATTAATCGGTGTGTAAATGCATCTAAATGCCATTTCAGATGCAGATTCTGTGTTTCCTCTGCATTGCAAAGATGAATTTTGTTGATTGATACTTTCATTTGCTTGATAACAGCCCAAATGTCTTATTATAATTGACTGATTAAATATAAGAATTTGACTCAAATGATAATGCACACTTTTAGACGCGTTCGCCACCGAATCTACACATTTCGTAATTGTTGTTTTACGATGTGCGGTTTGACGAGTATATTGCAAAATCAAATCCAAATGAAACACACCTACAGAGAGTCCACGCACACACGACGTGAAGTCTATTAGGTTAGATTAGTGCGCGCGCGCATTTAGAGTGCATTCTTTGGGGCCGTTCACATATCGCGTCTTTTGCGCGCTCAAGTTCATTATTTCAAATGTAGACGCGCGGCAGGCGCGCTCATAAAGGAAGCGACGCACACGCGGTGCAACCATGCGATTTCAATAGTATATTTTCATTAGTTGAAAACATTTCAACTTTTCAGAATGCCGCAATCGCACTGCGGGTCATGTGACAAAAACCAACCAACCAAGATGAAGGAACAGCTGATCATAGCTGTACAGGATAGACATTTTTGAAATAAATTTAGTAGCAGAGCTACTGCAAGCGATTTTTAGTGCTGCAAATCCATTTATTCTTTGCTGAAACTTCCGCGTCTTCATGAAATGGGCGGGTCATGGTTGCTTAGCTACGGCAGACGCCTCTGGAACGCAAGCGCCTGAACGCTTTGGGAAAGAAGCAGAAAGCCTGTGTTTCCTCTGCATTGCAAAGATGAATTTTGTTGATTGATACTTTCATATCATACTTTCATATCACGGAAAACAGTGACTGAGAGATTGACGGCTAATATTAACCAATACAAAATCTGCATTAAAGTTAAGAATGTAAGGATAAAATCTGTCAATATGTAATTTGTAGTTGTGGTGCTCCTAAATTTTTGCTGGTGCTCCTAACTTTTTGAAGTTGGGAGCATCAGTGCTACCAAGTAAAAAAAGTTAATTTCGAGCCCTGAACCACCCCTTTAAAGGGACAGCACCCTAATAAAGCTGTGCCGTATGTCATTCATGTTAATCTGCCGTTCTATGAAACGTTAGGCTGCATAACCAATTAAACTTCATCTTTACATTCTTAACTTTAATGCAGATTTTAGATTGGTTAATATTAGCTGTCAATCACCCAGTCACTGCTTTCCGCTGTCAGGTGACAGGGAGCTAACTACCGCGGAGAATGTAAAGGGCTGAAGAAGAGAGAAAATAAAAGAAATGCTGACAGATTTATTTTGTGAACCACCTAAAGTTACAAATAAAGGTGCTGGTGATAGTGATCATGTGGGGAATGTTAATCCACCAGCCGAATAGAAGGCGTACAGTTTTCGGAGAGAGTGGTTGAAAGACTTCTAGTGGCTCCGCTATGAAAATGGTTCTATGCACTGCGTTCACTGTAAAGCCTGTGGGACGGAGTTTGCAGGTTAACGCGTTCGCCACCGAATCTACACATTTCGTAATTGTTGTTTTACGATGTGCGGTTTGACGAGTATATTGCAAAATCAAATCCAAATGAAACACACCTACAGAGAGTCCACGCACACACGACGTGAAGTCTATTAGGTTAGATTAGTGCGCGCGCGCATTTAGAGTGCATTCTTTGGGGCCGTTCACATATCGCGTCTTTTGCGCGCTCAAGTTCATTATTTCAAATGTAGACGCGCGGCAGGCGCGCTCATAATGGACGTGGTGCGACGCGCTAATTTTTTTCAGGCGAGACCGCGCCGCATCGAGATAAACACATTTCAACTTTTCAGAATGTTGCAAGCGCACCGTGGGTCATGTGACAAGAACCAACCAATCAGCTTCATCCTTTCCCAATATGTAATTTGTAGTTGTGGTGCTCCTAAATTTTTGCTGGTGCTCCTAACTTTTTGAAGTTGGGAGCATCAGTGCTACCAAGTAAAAAAAGTTAATTTCGAGCCCTGAACCACCCCTTTAAAGGGACAGCACCCTAATAAAGCTGTGCCGTATGTCATTAATGTTAATCAAACTACAAAAGACAAAAAAATAAATAAAAAAAATCACTCAATCACACAAAAAAAGATCAATCACTGCTAACTTTAATTTTAAGAATTGTTTTTAATTTACAGTTTATTCAATTTCTGGACCTGAATACTACTGTTAGACCTAAACGGTTTCCTAAGTGAAATTCAGGTCCTGAGTTTAGTTGATAATATTGGTTAAATAAATTATAATATTCAGTGATGATATGTTCTCTGCGTGGAGTAACTTCTGGCACCGTCGCAGCTTGTACTTATTATTAAAACGAATAGAAAGCAAATAAGTAGCATTAATAGTCATTAGTTTTAGTTAACAGATGCTATGATACATTCAAATGGATTTGTATTCTTTTTTTATATAATGCATGATCCTCTATTTTATTCTTTTTCTATTTTATTCTTATTTTACATATTTACTTGTAAAATAATGGAACATTAGGTCATGTCATGGGAATTTGTTGGTAAAAATGTGTATGAGCCCTGAATGATTCAGTGGCCCATTCATAATTTTATTTTATTTTTTTATTAATCAGCCATATGAAGGAATCCGTTAAATAAATGATTCACTCATTAAGACTTGTAGCTACCTACCAGCAGGTTTAGTGTAATATTTCACAATGTTGCTGTTTTTATTTTATATTTGATCAACTAAATTCAGCCTTGGATGAGCATAAAAGACTTCCAGAAACATTGTAAAATTGTAATTATTGCAAACTTTTGACTGGTATGTGATTTATTTACTGAACATTGGTGACAACCACCTTATTGTATGTAGGCAGTTTACAGTTTGCATTCAACTCAAATGTGCAGTAAAGCGTTTGTCAGCATTTGCTGTTTTACTTTGATAGCATATGCAGTCAAATTTCAGAGATTAGAACTATCCTTTATGACTTTCCAAGTGTGTTTTGCATAATTGCATAACATTTGTGTGATTTCTGTGGCATGCAATATCTATGATGTTTGTGCATTTAATAGATCGGCTCATCAGACACCGTGCCTGTGCTCTCAAGGACACTGTGCATGCCATAATCAGAGATGAATTAGATGAGGACTTTGAGAAGACCTGTGCTGAGATGAAGGAGTCTCGCATCAGACGAGGTTTCACTGATGCTACTGTAGATCATATGTTGATTGGAGTGAGACTGTGGCCATCACTCACATTTCTAATATTTTATTTTCAGGCTCCACCTCATCACGGTTCACTCCTGCCTACTACCACGTGCTGCCAAATATGTCTGCTACAGTGGAGCAGAAGACGGGTGATCCAGAACCCAGTAAAGATGCTACACTTGTGCCAGCACAAGCAGTGATATCACCACGTCAAACAGGAATTAATACAGGTGATTAACAAAGCTGTACTGCCTGACATCAATAGGCCCTTTCGCACCGCTTTAGTTCCAGAACTAAACGTACGGTACTAAAGTACTGGGACGATTTTGCGTGAACTATTTCCCAGTACCATTTAAAGGGTTGCATTCGCACCGACTGTGTGTATTAAGAAGTGACGTAAGTCGGTCGACAGCGATGTCATTTGTGCGCGGCGTTCAACAACAGAAACAAAGAACTACGTTAACAACAGGAGGATGGAGGACGCTGTGATCGGAGCTGTGTTTTTGTTGTGTCTCGCAGGTTTCACAGTGGACATGGAAAGTCGACGTATACGTAAAGCGATTGAAAGAACGGAAAGGAGGACTAAGAATCTCCAACGACAACTGGCAGTGCTACATTTGCTACAAGTGCCTGCACTTAAGCGTCCGTCCATCTATCGCTGTTCTCCATACTTGCAAAATAAGTTGACATGCTTACAGTATGTTTACACGGCGTTTTAAATCATGGCGGGTGTGGGCGTTTTCATACGTGTTTGGCCAATCAATGTCTACTTGTGTCACGATTAGTACCAGTTGTGCTGGTTAGACCCTGCTCCGGAGTAGGAGCTAATTTGGTTCTCGAAAAAGGCAGTCCGGTACTAAAATCGCTCCCAGTTCCGGCGGTGCGAACACGCCGAAAAGTGGGTAGTTCCACAATTAGTTCCGGTACTATGAAAAGGTTCCTGCGGTGCGAAAGGCCCTAATGCTGTAGAGCCTCTCAAAACTGCCATGCATGGAGGTAGGATTTGAGGTTTTAGCATCTGTAGTTTTGATTTAAATTATCAGCACTTGTGACATTTCATGAGCCTTGATACCAGTTTTGAAACCACAATATTATTATTTGGCAGTTTTCTTTTTCCATTGTAAAATTATTATTGTTATTATTTATTTATTGTTTTTATTTTGGGACATACTTGAAGGTTACATGCCATTTTTATTTAATGTTAAAAAAAATTATATTTTATTTAATAATATATTTAAAAGTATGTCCCAATTAAATAAATAAATAAAAACTTTGCCAATTCAATTAAAGAGACAGTAATAACGGCGTTATTATTAAATGAGTGGTTTTGTTTTTCTCGTCAATATTGTTTGATTTATATGAAAAAAAAATGTAGACTTGCATCAAATATTTTACCAGTACTTTTGACATTAAGTCAGATTGGTAGGCTTTCTTTCATGCAGGATGTGAATGAAATGTTTTGTCTATCCACAGCATCACAGATGAAAAAGAAGAGGAAAAACCGATGGAAAAATGGCTTCATCCACAGAAAGAAGTCTTGCTCACATTTGAACTCAAAAGATAACCTTAACACAGCAGAATCAGGGGACGAAGAGGAGGATGAAGAGGAAGATGGAAAACTGGCTGAGAGTGAAGATCCAGAGAAGATGAAAGATGTTGAATGTGAGTCAGTGGAGACTGATTGCTGTGCTCGTACAGAGGAACCCTCAGAATCCACAGCTGTAGCACAGAATAACAACATCCCTAATGAAGGACAAGAACGTGGCAATACTGCCTCTGCAGTAGACGAAGTCATGAGTGTTGAGACCGCCCAGAATAATGCCATAAATGGCCAAAATGGTGTCCAAGAATCAGAGAGCACTGAAACTAAGAGGACGGAGCCAAGTGCAGAGGACAACACAGGAACAGGTTAGCAAATCACAAAAAACATTTAGCATTTATTTTATAACAGTTGTGGTGTTTCTATGAACATGAAGCAGTACTTGAGTTTGCATGGGATTTTCAGAGTTGAGACCGAGGCGGATGACGAGAGGTTTTAAGATGCTGGCCGAACAGCAGAGTCTCATCAGTATGGATGCTGCCATGAAGATCCTGCAGCAGAAGAACATGCCTCTCATCGTGGACCACAACAAACTGAAAGTAAGTCCGATATCTTCATTTAACTGCAGAAACAATAACAGATAGTGGAAAAACTGAAGTAGTAAGTATGCATGTTAACTTCACTGCTACATTGAAGAGGTGTTTTCAATCTCTGTTTTCATTATTAATTCAGGAACTTCTACAGACAGTTGTGGACATGACAGAGGGATATGAGGTCAATCAACTGGAGAAACTGTATGCTCTGCTGTGCCAGAGTATTTATAGACACAGGAAAGATAATGACAAGACTGCACTTATACAGGTACATATAGATTATGCAAGAATACATCCTGCTGCCTTATTGACTCACTATTCTGTTGATTGTACCGTACATTAAAACTTGCTAGTTGTGATTAACCAGTTTTTTTCATATTTAAAAGGCTTATTGACTTTATCTGCCTACTTAACGTGTACTTTCTTTTATTTTCCAGGAGATGTCAAAAGAAGTTGAAGAGTTTTCCTAGTTCTTTAAACAATCTACCGGTATACTATATATTTCTTATAATAACTTGTCTATAAATTATATTTTGCTAATTCTTTAGTCGTGTCTTTGAGTGTTGTGCATATTAAAGCCTTTATCACAATTATCGTTGTCTTTGGGGGGGTTTTTTTATACCGAGCATATAGTTTAGTAATGGTACAAACATCTGATATACTCTTTGCCTGAAGTACTGCAAATAGTTGTGTGTTGTAATCACTTGTGGTTTCTACTCTTCTGTTTCTGATAATATCTAAATCAAGCTATGTGCATATTAAAGCCTTTATCACAATTATCGTTGTCTTTGGGGGGGGGGTTTTATACCGAGCATATAGTTTAGTAATGGTACAAACATCTGATATACTCTTTGCCTGAAGTACTGCAAATAGTTGTGTGTTGTAATCACTTGTGGTTTCTACTCTTCTGTTTCTGATAATATCTAAATCAAGCTAGTAGAAAACATGAGGAAAATTCCACTTGAATCTATTAAGAGAGGGTCACGTGACTGCAAGTTGGCTCTGATTGGGCAGTTTCATAATTTGGAGGTTGTACGTTTCTATAGTCAGTGCTGTGGTTTCTTAGCGCATAGACAATATTAAAGTCCACAGGTGTGTGCATTGGGCCCGTACAAAGTACTGTGTGAGTGTCTCGATTAAATTAGCGTCCAAACATGTTTCAACGCCGATTTTACGTGACGGCTGGGAGTCGCCTGGCGATGATGTCACGACGTATAACTGACAGCGGTGACGCCTGATGATCATTAAAAACTGCCATTAAAATCTGCGTAGATGATTATTGTGTTTACTAAGAGACCCATAAAACCCCAGCGCAGTGTGCCTGGCCAAATAACAGAGTAACTGAGACATCAGGGAGAAACATCCGATCGGCGTGGCATCTGTCCGGTCCATCCAGGGTTTCCCTCTCTACGTGCGGCGGGTCTCGTTCCGTCTCGCCTCCGCTCTTCCTGCTGCTGAACCGGAGGATACTCGCACCCACAGCCGCGATTTGACACTGAAGCTCGTGGCCGGTGAGTTCCAGCGTATCCCTGAAGCTCCCTCACTAACAAAGTACCGTGGTATTATCTTGTTTTTATACTTTGTAACATGGTAATACCATAGTAATTTTCTGAGCAACCTTGGGGTACCATACATATACAGTGTATCGTGGTACAGTGATGTCTGAAAACACCATAGTGCTTTCCTGAAATGCATGTACCAGTACCATGGTACCCAAAGGTAGTTCGCTAAATACCATGGTAAAATGATAACGATTAAGTTATTGATTATGGTAATTTATTATCATGGTTTTATCATCTGTGCCAACAGTGCATCATGGAAGCGCCACAGTGTTTTAAGAGAATGCGCTCAAAACGCCCCTAACACGTCTGACATTTCTCAATCTACATCTGAACTAATTGTCCAATGGTGACGCATATTATATAGTGACACAAAAGGACCGGATACATTAACAATGGTTAATGCATTGTCATTTATATCATTTATTAGTCTTAAATGTTAATTTCTAAACGCTCGGCTTTTCATTTTCAATTCATGTTATTTCTTAATGCAATATTTAAAGTAAACATGCACAACTTTTAATGTTAGAAAGTTATGGAAAATAACTTTGACCCTTTAACCTTTTCATTTATTATTATTAGTAATATTTGTATTAATTATATAAATCTTTTTAACTTTTTTTTTGTGTGTCTGGGAGCTTATTTTTAATAATCTATAATTGCAGTCTTATATTTTGGTCAGTGCTGTGGTTTCTTAGCGCATAGACAATATTAAAGTCCACAGGTGTGTGCATTGGGCCCGTACAAAGTACTTTGTGAGTGTCTCGATTAAATTAGCGTCCAAACATGTTTCAACGCCGATTTTACGTGACGGCTGGGAGTCGCCTGGCGATGATGTCACGACGTATAACTGACAGCGGTGACGCCTGATGATCATTAAAAACTGCCATTAAAATCTGCGTAGATGATTATTGTGTTTACTAAGAGACCCATAAAACCCCAGCGCAGTGTGCCTGGCCAAATAACAGAGTAACTGAGACATCAGGGAGAAACATCCGATCGGCGTGGCATCTGTCCGGTCCATCCAGGGTTTCCCTCTCTACGTGCGGCGGGTCTCGTTCCGTCTCGCCTCCGCTCTTCCTGCTGCTGAACCGGAGGATACTCGCACCCACAGCCGCGATTTGACACTGAAGCTCGTGGCCGGTGAGTTCCAGCGTATCCCTGAAGCTCCCTCACTAACAAAGTACCGTGGTATTATCTTGTTTTTATACTTTGTAACATGGTAATACCATAGTAATTTTCTGAGCATTCTTGGGGTACCATACATATATACACTGTATCATGGTATCTGGCAACACCGTTGTACGTTGATATATACTATGGTGCTGAAATGTATGTACCATTAACTTGGTACTCCAAGGTAGTTCAGTAAATACCATGGTGCATATGGTAGTACCATAGTTAAATGATAACGCTTAAGTGCTTGAATATGGTAATAAGTTCTTACCATGGTTTTATCATCTGCGCCAAGTGTACAATGGAACCGCCGGTGTTTGTAAGGGAACACACTCTAAACCAGGGCTGTCCAAACTCGGTCCTGGAGGGCCGGTGTCCTGCAGAGTTTAGCTCCAACCCTAATTAAACACACCTGAAGCAGCTAATCAAGATCTTACTAGACATAGAAACTTCCAGTCAGGTGTGTTGATGCAAGTTGGAGCTAAACTCTGCAGGACACCGGCCCTCCAGGACCGAGTTTGGACAGCCCTGCTCTAAACGCTCATAAACTAAACTCGTCTCACACGTCTGACATTTCTCAGTCTGCAACTGAACTATTGTTCAGTGGTGACGCCTATTATATAGTGACACAAAGGGACCGAAGACATTAACAATGCATTGTGTCATTTAAATCATTTATTAATATTAATTTCTAAATGCTCCGTTATTCATTTTTAGAGTATGTTTGTTCTTAATGCAATAGTTAATGTAAGCACACAACTTTTAATGTTAGATATGTATAGTTATGGGAATTAACTTTAACTAAGATCACTGTCATTAACCTTTTAATTTATTATTATTAGATTGTTATTATTAATATTATACAAATATTTTTAAGTTCAATAATTGTATCTGGTATATTTATTTATTTGCACCACATGAAACTGAGTCATTCATGTCAATTTAATTTATAAAATCAAACGCACAATAAACATGTTACAGTACATTTTAAATAATTGTCTGTAATTGCGGTTTTTCATATTCAGTTTTTACGTCATGTTCAGTGTTTTCAAAGCTGATTTTTAGTTAGAAAAACTATGAAACATTTGTAAACTTAATATTCAGCAAAAATAGATAGCTGACAGCTGTAGGTCACTACAGTGTATGCAGATGCACTAAACCTATAGGACTATAGATAAATATGTCAAGTTAGATAACAGATTAAAAAAAAAAAGTGCACATTAACTGACGTTTAATCTACTGTTAACATATACAGCCTTACTGTAAAGTGCTACCTAGATTCTGCAGTGTTGGATTAGCATTTCATTCTAAATTATTGTCTTTAATCAAATCAAGTCACCTTTATTTATATAGTGCTTTATGCAATACTGATTGTGTCAAACAAGAAAATAGTGGAGTGCAGCAGAAGATACTACACTTTTGTGGTAATTTGATCTAGTGTCTCTATGAATGCATCGGTAAATGTTTTTAATTATAGGTCAACTGTCCCATGTTTACATTTTAACCAGTGTGTTGTGTGTGTGTTTTTGTTTCTCTGTGACTTTCAGGATGTTGAGTTCAAATCTTGGAATGGGACTAATGTTTAGTATGTAAATTCAACCTCCTGGAGGTTCTGGCCATCTTATATTTTCTTTTTCACATTCACAAACACAATGTCGAGCAGAAGGAAGTCCACTACCCCCTGCATGGTGCTTCCATCAGATGTTGTAGAGCAAGATCCTGATATGGAGGCCCTGGAAGGGAATGAAGGAGCTGAGAGTATGGCAGACGGTCCTACTGAGGGAGCAGTGGTTCCCATGGAAACAGAAACAGGTGAAGTTCACTTTCTCAAGGCCAATTTTTTTTTTGTCCTGGTTGGAATGGTGCTGTGTCCTTACCAAGTGCAACATGACAAGGGGTCACATTAAAAGTTCTGCTGCAAAATAAAAATCTTTTTGATGTTTTATATAGAGCTATGTTGAGTGAGATTTTGGACAAATGGAATTTGGCGGGGCTATCTTGCAGAATGCAAAAGGGAAAAAACAATAAGTAACCTCTTGTCGCACAATGCTGTTGACGGTTTCAGCTGGTTAGGACCAAAAAAAAAAAAAACTTTAACAAGTCAAAAGTCATGCACTTTTTACCTATCAGACACTCGTGCTCAATACTGATTCTAATCAAAGTAATCCTTTAATTGTCCCTACAGAACATGAGGGGATCCATTCCTCGAGTGAGGAATGTCGTTCTTCAGGAAAACGCTCCGGTCAAACGTCACTAGAGCAGCCCATCTCTGATCTGATCGCCGAGGGTGGTTTTGTGCAGAAAGAGATGGTGGATAGTGATGACCCCTCACTTACTGGAATCCCTCTCAGCAAGACTCCTATAATGAAAATGAAAAGCAAGTCTGAACCCAAGAGAATAGCTGTGTCTCTAAAAGGCACAAGTGAAAGCGAGGCAGTGATTGAAAGTGAGATGGAACTGGAGCCACTGGAAGCATCGGTGATGGCCACTTGCATGGCACCAGAACTCATGAGCCCATTGTTTACAGAGTCTGTAAAGCCCAGCGTTCTTGTCAATATTTCAAACCCTGTGGTAGCAGATCAGAAGAAGCTGGTTATGAACTCTGCGACGGTTTTTCCGGCAGGCCTGGCCCAGGTGCTTTCTGCCTTGCAGGCCCAGCAGAGTGCTCAAACTCAACTTCTAATACCAGTAAGTAGTATTCCCACATATAATGCTGCGATGGACTCCAATGCTGTCCTGGTCAACACCTACAAGAAGTTCCCCTACCCGTCGGTGTCTGAAATCATGGGACTTGCAGCCCAGACCAAGTTCAGTGAGGAGCAGATAAAGATCTGGTTTTCGGCTCAGCGTTTGAAGCATGGCGTTAGCTGGACCCCAGAAGAGGTTGAGGAAGCAAGGAGGAAGCAATTTAATGGCACAGTCCACACAGTTCCCCAGACCATCACAGTCATCCCAGCCCATCATTTTTCCACCACTAATGGCCTGCAGTCTATTCTTCAGACCTGCCAGATTGTAGGTCAACCAGGTCTGGTTCTGACACAGGTTGGCACAGCCAACAGCCTCCCAGTGACCACCCCGATAACCCTGACAGTAGCAGGAACTTTAACAAGTCAAAAGTCATGCACTTTTTACCTATCAGACACTCGTGCTCAATACTGATTCTAATCAAAGTAATCCTTTAATTGTCCCTACAGAACATGAGGGGATCCATTCCTCGAGTGAGGAATGTCGTTCTTCAGGAAAACGCTCCGGTCAAACGTCACTAGAGCAGCCCATCTCTGATCTGATCGCCGAGGGTGGTTTTGTGCAGAAAGAGATGGTGGATAGTGATGACCCCTCACTTACTGGAATCCCTCTCAGCAAGACTCCTATAATGAAAATGAAAAGCAAGTCTGAACCCAAGAGAATAGCTGTGTCTCTAAAAGGCACAAGTGAAAGCGAGGCAGTGATTGAAAGTGAGATGGAACTGGAGCCACTGGAAGCATCGGTGATGGCCACTTGCATGGCACCAGAACTCATGAGCCCATTGTTTACAGAGTCTGTAAAGCCCAGCGTTCTTGTCAATATTTCAAACCCTGTGGTAGCAGATCAGAAGAAGCTGGTTATGAACTCTGCGACGGTTTTTCCGGCAGGCCTGGCCCAGGTGCTTTCTGCCTTGCAGGCCCAGCAGAGTGCTCAAACTCAACTTCTAATACCAGTAAGTAGTATTCCCACATATAATGCTGCGATGGACTCCAATGCTGTCCTGGTCAACACCTACAAGAAGTTCCCCTACCCGTCTGTGTCTGAAATCATGGGTCTTGCAGCACAGACCAAGTTCAGTGAGGAGCAGATAAAGATCTGGTTTTCGGCTCAGCGTTTGAAGCATGGTGTTAGCTGGACCCCAGAAGAGGTTGAGGAAGCCAGGAGGAAGCAATTTAATGGCACAGTCCACACAGTTCCCCAGACCATCACAGTCATCCCAGCCCATCATTTTTCCACCACTAATGGCCTGCAGTCTATTCTTCAGACCTGCCAGATTGTAGGTCAACCAGGTCTGGTTCTGACACAGGTTGGCACAGCCAACAGCCTCCCAGTGACCACCCCGATAACCCTGACAGTAGCAGGAATGCCCAGTCAAAGCCAGACACCCAAGATCACAACTAATCAAACAAGCCCTGCGCTCAGTGGAACTAAGAGAGCTACTACAGTTCAGCCCCCATCGCTGACCCCTCAGGAGAACTCTGCACTCAGTGCCGATCACTTTGGCCTGCGGCCTAAGAAATCCAAGGAACAGCTGGCTGAATTGAAAGCAAGCTATCTGAAGAATCAGTTTGCCAGTGATGCTGAGATAGCTAGGCTAATGAAGTTGACCAACCTCACCAAAGGTGAGATTAAAAAGTGGTTCAGCGACACCCGATACAACCAGCGCAATTCTAAGAACAGCCACGCCTTCATCGCGAATGACAATCCCAGGGGTAGTAGCAGTACCACCATTGTTATCGACTCCAGTGATGAAACGCCACAGTCTCCGACGCCATCGCCCATCAAAGAGAAGGAGACGCGTGCCAAGACCTGGAACCCCTTCCCAGACTTTACGCTGCAGAAGTTTAAAGAAAAGACACCAGAGCAGTTGGTGGTCCTAGAGGAAAGCTTTCAGAAATGTGACACACCAACTGATGAAGAGCTCAGCCGGCTGAGGACCGAGACGAAACTTACCAGACGTGAGATAGATGCCTGGTTTACAGAAAAAAGAAAAACCCCTGTGCCCGATTCCTCAGAGTCGAAAGCAGATGGTGAAACGTCCCAGAAGAAGGGGAGCCAAACTCCACCTGGAGGAAAGAGGCTAAGCAAAGAGAAGGTTACTAAGAAAACTCCCGAGCAGCTTCATGTTCTGAAGACTGCGTTCATTCGCACCCAGTGGCCCTCGGCGGAAGAATACGACCAGCTGGCTGAGGAGAGTGGACTGCCTCGTTCCTACATCGTCAACTGGTTTGGCGACACACGCTATGCCTGGAAGAATGGCAACTTGAAGTGGTATTTTTACTATCAAAGTGGAAACATGGGAGGAACGAATGGCAACAAAAACAGAAAACGGAGGATTCGAAACCGTGGGTGGGGAAGAAACCGTAGTAGAAAAGCGAAGAAGCACACAGAATCGGAGAAGAATTTACCAATCAGGTTCAAGTCTGGACGGGATACTCTAAAGGAGTACTACTTGAAGCACAAGTTCCTGAATGAACAGGACTTGGATGAGCTTGTCGCCAAGTCTAACATGAGCTACGAGCAGGTGAGAGAGTGGTTTGCAGAGATTCGTCAGGAGGAGGAAATGGGTACCAACCCGTTTGAAGATAAAACGGGAAATGAAGACCAAGATGAGGAGGAGGACGGGTCACGGGGTGAAAATGAGACTGCGGTTGAAGAGCAAGGACCTGTTTTGGGAGATGAAGATGATGACGACACTGATGACAGCGATACCTGGGAGCCTCCACAGAGCGTTCGAAAACCATTGCCCATGTCTGAGGGTCAGTGATCTTTCTGAATTGGCTTTATTCTGAGCAATGGCCCTTGGTGAAAAACCATGACTGTGTTGGGTCTCGGCCACATGCCTCTACCACTGCACCAATTCTTCTTATATTCTATGTAGTTTCACATAAGGTTTGACAAGTTCTTTCTATCATAAACATTGAGGAGAACTGTTTTTGGTCCGAATGGTTGAAAACATTTAAAGATTGAGAAGTCATGCACATTAACAGGGTTTTTTTCTCTGCGGCTCTGAAGTTGTAGCGATAACTTAAGATCCCTTAAATAATATTAACAATATAATGCATACAATTTTAACTTATGTCTACCAGAATTGATCATGCACCTTAAACCTTTGTACATGTAAAGACATCCTAGGCCTTTCTATAGGGTCTTTTAAATGGGCTTTTTTCATTTTGAGTCAAATGGAGAACACTTAGTGCCAAAGGTATTGTATTGAATGTTATAGTTCCCTTAATAATGGACACAATAGCTAATTAAGGGAATATTCATGAATACATTGTGTCAATTGGACGCATGAGGCACTTTGTCAACCACTGTGATGTACGGAACTTAAACGCAACTTAGCCACCTTATTTGTGTAGGGCGAGACCAAACTTTTCAAATTCAGTGACACAAAAGTGTTTTATTTTTCATTCCCAGTGTTTAATCATCTACATACTGACCATGGATATGATGTACAGCACAGTACATCCCAACAGGAAGTTGTAGGTAGTCCTGTTAACTGGGGTTAATGGGGTCATCTTTAAACAATAACAGCTAATACTCCTCTTGCTGGGGAAGTTAGTTTGTGGAAATGTCAATGGTTCTAATAAACAGGTGATGTGACTATTTTGCAGTTTTTCAATTGGACAGTTTTCAAGTATTTTCTAAAATTCAGTGGGAACATGGGCAATTCCTGTTTTTTGGTTGTTGTTTGCTGTTTGTTCATTTTTGAATTGAGATCTCCCTCAGATTTCTCCTCTACACAGTTCATAAGCCTGCAAGCAAAAGGGACTTTCATTTGCTCGACACATTTGAACTGATCATGTTAAGAAAACAATGCGTATTTGCCCTATTCATGAAGTAATGTTTTCCATCTTTTTTTGGAGAATATGCATTTTTGTTTTCCATTAATACCTTGCTTTTATAGGACTAAATGAAACATGAACTATTGATGAATAATTACCACATGGGTGTAATTTGAGGTTGTCATTTTGTACATATGCGTTTATGCTCAACCAGTAGTTTAAATCCTTTTATAAGTTTGTATTTATAGTGATGTTAAATTTCACCTCTACACGAGTGTGTTACTTGTATGGTGATCATTCAAATAATTCTTGTGTGATTTGAGACCGCTATTTTACAAATTTTTAAGAGCTCTGTGTTGTATTTTTGGTTTTATGTCATGGATTCCTTTTTTGGTGAAAATTCATTGGACTTGCTTGCAACCCTCTGCATTTTCCTGTGAATACTGTAGTGTACTATAGACAAGAGGTCAAATGTGCCTCTGTGAAAATGGTAAGTACTGTTTGAACAAAATAGCACATTTAAACTTGGCAAGATGTGTCCTCTCCACGGTTAACAACCGATCCTTTCATGTTTTTTAGAGTTCGAGAGCCTTATTGTGATCTTGTTTTTAATGCATCTTAGTTTAGAATCAAACCACAGTTATATGTTGTGCTTCCTTCTGCTGCCACTAATAGCATAACACTACAGTTTCTAAAATGGTCAGATTCAGATCAGACTGTCTGGTTCTAGGCTCTAAAAAACAGATTTTTACATGCACCAATAATAATAATAATACAGATCTGGAACCATCATGGATTGTGATTTGAAACTCATGACGAGCCTTAAAATCTGTAGACGCCGCTGTGGTGGCAAAAGCTTTATTTCCCAGAGCCATAGGCCTTGTGCAATGCTTTTAATTTAATTGAACTGTTTTAATAGGCTTTTGCTGAATATATATTTTCTACTTGTTTGAGGACAACACAATAAATTTAGATGAAAAAAAATAAATGCTGTTCTTTTTTTCCCCTCAAAGTTGGTCTTTTGAGTAAGTGTCCTAATGGCATCACATTCTTCTTATCAATCTCAAATCTCTTTAATAATAACTGAGACTACATTATAAAATGTCATACTGGGAGAATGGCATGAAACATATTTTAGTACATCATTGCATTTGATATAGTAAGCAGTGTTGGGGAAAGTTACTTTTAAAAGTAATGCATTACAATATTGCCTTACTCCATAAAAAAGTAACTTGTTACATTACTTAGTTACTTTTTATGGAAAGTAATGCGTTACGTTACTTTTGCGTTACTTTTAAAATCTGGACAGGGCTTGCTTGTTTGTTTAAAATATTAAATTTTAAAATTTAAAAGCCTTTTCACACCAAAAGTGAAATGAATAAGCCTCTAAATTTTAAAATTTAAAAGCCTTTTCACACCAAAAGTGAAATGAATCAGCCTCAGGCTGAAGGGAAAGTAAATTTACATCTGTACAGTAGAATGCAGAAGACATTTCAACACTCTTCAGCAATAAATAAAGACACAAATGTTTGTCTAGAGTAATTTTTGCTTATTAGTACGGTTGAACTGAATCATCGAAGACATTGGTTAATAGAATGGGATTAAATACATAAAGGATATTTGTGTTGTTTAACATTTAATTATGGCAGGTTTGCGTCATATTCTGAGTTGCATTATTTTCATTCATTTTGGGGAATACTGAATCTGTTTTTTTTTTTTTTGGTGAGTGAGATGAATTAATGCATATTCATATTTATTTTAGAACTACAGTAACATCTGATTTCTCTCAGCATGGGGACAGGAGAGCTGTCAGTCAATAAATTGAAAAAAAAGTAACTTGCCTTATTTGAAAAAGTAACTCAGATATTCTCTTGTAAATTAAAAAGTAATGCGTTACTTTACTAGTTACTTGAAAAAAGTAATCTGATTACGTAACTCGCGTTACTTGTAATGTATTACCCCCAACACTGATAGTAAGTAATAACACTGCATCACTGTGCAGTACTAGACGATTATTAATTCATGAGGGGTATTTCACTGTTGGGTATACAGAATAAATCACAACTGCAGATGATGGGGTACAGGTGAAAGATATGCTTTAACTATTCAAAAATGTTCTGTGAGTATTTCTGTAATATATTGAAGAATACTATGTACAAATCTTAAAAATAATAAAAATTCTATATTTTAAATAAAGTACAAATGACAGTAATTTAATATTATGTTAATTAGTGTTATGGCATGAGTGGTTCTTCAGACGGGCACCTTTGCATACATGAAATGTTGAAAAAAATAATTTCACGGTAATATATATATATATATAATGTCAGGAAATAAAAAGGTATTGACTGTTTCTGAATTAAAATACTTAAATACTTATAGTTTGGTAATAGCACCTAATAAAACAACTCTTAGATCCTGAAGAATCACTCAAATGGACATCTTTAAAACATCAACTGGGAGTCTTTTATTTTGAAGCAGTTAACCCGTACGCAACCGTTTAGCCTAAGCGCCGGGCGGAGCTCTCCTCGTGACACTCACGTGATTTGTAAACAGGAAGTGTCTGCTCTGTGCTGCGGAGGGTGAGTGACAGGAATCTAAATTCACCAAACAAAATATAATCATATAAACCTATTTTCTATGTGGTTTTAGCTGTTATAGTGCATGAAGCATTCATAGTGAACCGTATCTGGTGCATTCAGACCGTTTGAGCGCTGTTTGATCAATTTTGGATCAAAATAGGTTTTTATTGAAATATTATTTATTATAATTTGAGGTCAGTGTAGTGTAAAATGACTGTATGTACATTTGTCACTCAATTACGTGGGTAGCATGCAAAAGTAATGTTTTTACTGGATATCATCAGATCTAGCCATCACTGAGGAGACTGAATGAAGCTTTGATCAGAGAGCAGATCTGCTGGTTGCTTCCTCATCATGGTGGACTTTCTGGCAGAGAACAACCTGTGTGGTCAGGCCATCCTGAGGATCGTGTCCAGAGGAAACGCCAACATAGCTGAATTACTCAGACTGTCAGAATTTATTCCTGCAGTTTTCAGACTCAAAGACAAGAGCGACCAGCAGAAATATGGAGACATAATCTGTGATTTCAGCTACTTTAAGGCACGTTACTCGAATTGTTATCTTTAATTATGGCTTGTTAAATGACTAGGATCTGGGTTTGCTGAGATGATCAGATAGATTTACAGAAAGCAAATGGTTTTGATATGAATCTGTGTTTTCTAGGGTCTGGAGTATTATGAGGGTAAACTGGAAGCAAAGCCGGAGCTGCAGGATTTGGATGAGGAGTTTCGAGAGAATAACATCGAGATATTGACACGGTTCTACCTGGCCTTTGAGAGTGTCCATAAATATGTTGTAGACTTGATAAGGTGGGTGTTGTTTTCAAATTGTTCAATAAAATGATTTTTATTGAAATTAGCGGAACATTCAAATCATCTTATGATGATAGCACTATTCGTTTTGCTGGAGCATAATGGTCCTCTGCCACAAAGATCTGTGGTGATTTTCCTTCCTAGTCAAATTTTAAATTGTTTATTCAAGTAAAAATGATGAAGTGTTTCCTCTGAAGGTACTTGGATGATCTCAATGAAGGGGTCTACATTCAGCAAACACTAGAAACTGTTTTATTGAATGAAGATGGGAAACAGCTCCTGGTAAAGTGTTTTGCTTCACTAAATGCAGATAAGAATTAACAGAGTAAATCAGATTGTAAATGCGTGTGATTTCTGTCAGTGTGAGGCTCTGTACCTGTATGGAGTCATGTTACTGGTCATTGATCAGAAGATGGAGGGAGAGGTGAGAGAAAGGATGCTGGTGTCCTACTACAGGTACAGGTAGGACTGTCCTTTATACCCTTGTATTTTTTGGAGATGTTTGATTGGCTTCAACAGCTCACAAGCAGCTCAGATGAGGTGAAATATCTCAACATTTGGACAAACACGTCAATGTGCTACTGAATAAACGCATTATATAAAAATGTTCATCTCCCCAGTGCTGCTCGCTCCTCGGTTGACTCAAACCTGGACGACATCTGCAAGCTCCTGCGTAGCACGGGATACACCAGCCACCCGGGGGCCAAACGGCCGCCCAACTACCCCGAGAGCTACTTCCAGAGAGTTCCCATCAGCCCCACCTTCATCAGTATGGTGATCGGCCGCCTCCGCTCTGATGACATTTACAACCAGGCAAGACAGTAGTGGGATTTAGTTTTTCAAACTGGGGGCCGCAAGGGGGTCCTTAGAAAAGTTCAGAGAAAAATAGTATTAAAACATATATGAAAATTAACATTAATAGTAAAATTTGTTTATTCTATTGACAGATAAAATGCCAAAAAAAAAATCAAAAAGGTTCAGAAGAAAAGTGTTATATATAAAAACTACTACTACTACTAATAAGTTTGATAATGGCAAATTATTTTATTCTATTGGCAGATATACAATGCAAAAAATAAACTTAATTGGAAAGGTTCAGAGAAAATAGTGTAAAACATAGATATACTGTATAAAGAATTAATAATAAAATACGCTTGATAATGACAAATTATTTTATTCTTTAGACAGATAAAATGCATAAAAGAACTAACCAGAAAAGTTCAAATAAAAATGAACATTAATGATAATAATATTAATAATAATAATGTTTGATTATGACAAATTATTTCATTCTGTTGACTGATAAAATGAAAAAAAAAAAAAAAACTTAATTGGAAAAGTAAAAAAAAGAAAATAAAGAAAAAGAGTGTAAACACACACACATATATACATTTGATAATGACAACTTATTTAATTCTATTTTAAAAATAAAAAAACAGCATATAAAAAATAATAATAAAATAAGTTGATAATGACAAATTATTTTGTTCAGTTGACATTGAATAAAAATGTCATATACTAGATTTGTTTTTATACATGAAAATGCTGTCTCACATTTATTTTTAGGAAGAAGGTTCTTCACACATTCGGGATTCCGTGGCATCAGACTTTTGAAAAACCCTCATTTAGACCGATAACTCATGTCTAATTAGGCTTCATGTTATGTACATGTTTCATCTGGTTGTGTTACAGGTCTCTGCATATCCTCTGCCGGAGCACCGCAGTACAGCGCTGGCAACGCAGGCCGCTATGCTGTGTGTCTGCTTATATTTCACCCCCTCCATCCTGCACACACAACAGGCCAAGATGAGAGAGATCGTGGACAAATACTTCCCTGACAACTGGGTGAGAAGACTTTATTAATCATGTCAATTCCGAAAATGTGCTTTTCTTGATACATTGCAATATCCACCTTAAATCTTCAGGTTATAAGCATATACATGGGGATCACTGTGAATTTGGTGGAGGCGTGGGAACCATATAAAGCTGCTAAAACGGCCCTGAACTACACGCTGGAGACAGCCAACATCAGAGAACAGGTACAGTCACCTGGGCTTTTCCCGTTCACTCGTGTTCAATCTAAACCAGAGTCACTCTGGACTCGTACTCAGTCAGCGTGTACTTGTGTTCTGTCCTCTCAGGCCAGTCGATACGCTGCCAGTGTAGAGAGTTTGCGGCCGCAGGTGCAGCAGTTATTGAAGGAGGGATTCCTGAGAGAAGAAATCGTCCTGGACAACATTCCCAAACTGCTCAACTGCCTCCGTGACTGTAACGTTGCCATCCGCTGGCTGATGCTGCACACTGCAGAGTCCGGTGAGATGTCATGGGCCAGTAATGAAATCAGCAGGTCTCAACCTTTTTGACTCAGAGGTTGACAATAGATTTCAAAGACAATAGACAGATCTTTCTGGTACTTCTGCTGAAATAACAAAGCTCATTTTAAAACTGTATGTACAGAAACTAGGTGTGTCAATATATTAAAATAAAAATAATAATAATTACATTGCATAATACATAGTTCTTATATATAATAATTGTAAAATATTAACATTTAAATGAATAAAAATCAAATTTTTAAATAATTAAAAGTGAATAGATGAATTTTGAATTGTTTTTATTCACAAATAACAATTTCTCCCTGATGAAATATTTTAGAACTTGGCACAACTAGAAAATTATATTTGTTATAAAACAATTCCAAGACTTCTTAAGATTTTATAAATTTACATGACACTTTTTTTCAGTCTAGAAATCACACTTGTAAAATTGTGCTTCCTTAAATATCCTGGTTTTCCAAGACCATCGGAATTCTGGTTCTTAAATAAAAGAGGGTGAATTAAAATAGTTTCAAGTTGTCTTGAGAGCCCCTTGGAAGTTTGCTGAGGCCCTCTAGTGGGCTCTGGACCCCTTGTTGAGAACCCTTGGTCTAGATGTTTTGGGTTTAGATTACTGAATTTATTTAAAAGGAATTATCACTTTGTAGAGTTTGCTGTTTGTCAGAATGCATCAAAATGCTTTTCTAAGTAATTGTTTTTTTTATTTTTGTTAAAGCCTATGATCCAAACAACAAGAGACTGCGTCAGATCAAAGATCAAGTCATCAACGACTCCAAATACAATCCCAAAGTTCTGTTTCAGCTGCTGCTGGACACGGCCCAGTTTGAGTTCATCCTCAAAGAGGTAAATATAAGGATGATAATTCTCAATCTTGAAGAGATACTATTAAGTAGGACGTTTTTATTACTACTACTACTAATAATAATAAATGTTTAAATAATAAATAGTACTGGTAAGAGATGTTTCTTAAGCAGCAAATCAGCATATCAGAATGATTTCTGAAGGATCATGTGACACTGAAGACTGGACTAATGATGCTGAAAAATCATAAATTACATTTTAATATATATTCAAATAGAAATAATTATTTTAAATTCTAATAACATTTCACAATATTGCAATTTACTGTATTTGTATTCATCAATTAAATGTAGCCTTGGTGAGCATTAGAGAAAATTACCGACCCCAAATGTTTGAAAGATAGTTTGATTTGTTACTGGACCTCTGGTTATCCATTCCTCTTGGTTTGTGTGATTCTCAGATGTTCAAGCAGATGTTGGCAGAGAAGCAGCTGAAGTGGGAGAGCTATAAGAAAGAGGGATCAGAGAGAATGATGGAGCTGGCCGAGGTGTTTTCTGGGGTCAAACCTCTCACCAGGGTGGAGAAAAATGGTAAAATGGTCCCACAACATGCAGGAGGCAAACTGTGGACATTATTGTCAGTGTGTTCATGCATTCATTTGTTTGAGCAGAGAATCTTCAGGCCTGGTTCAGAGAGATCTCCAAACAGATCGAGTCCCTGAACTATGAGGACTCGACCGCGGCCGGCAGGAAGACTGTGCAGCTCATTCAGGCTCTTGTGGAGGTACGGACACTTCTGAACGTGTGCTGTGCTGTGCTGTGATGTGACCCTTTGCAGTGATTTCACATGAAATTGTTTCTCTGGAAAGGTCCAAGAGTTTCACCAGCTGGAGTCCAACCTGCAGGTGTGTCAGTTCCTGGCGGACACACGCAAGTTCCTTCATCAGATGATCCGCACCATCAATATCAAAGAGGAAGTGCTCATCACCATGCAGATAGTGGGAGATTTGTCCTACGCCTGGCAGATCATTGACAGGTGATGGCGCTACATTGGCCTCTTTTTGGGTTCTCTTCAAAATTTTAGGCTGAAGTTCCTTTTCCAAATGTGTTTCTCACAGCTTCACATCAATAATGCAAGAGAGTATCAGAGCAAACCCCACGATGGTGACCAAACTCAGAGCCACTTTCCTGAAGGTGAGTCAGACTGGCCTGTTCATATATGTGATTTTTTTTAAATTGAGATTTATACATCATCTGAAAGCTGAATAAATAAGCTTTCCATTGATGTATGGTTTGTTAGGATAGGACAATATTTGGCCGAGATACAACTATTTGAAAATCTGGAATATGAGGGTGCAAAAAAATCTAAATATTGAGAAAATCACCTTTAAAATTGTCCAAATGAAGTTCTTAGCAATGCATATTACTAATCAGAAATTAGTTTTGATATATTTACGGTAGGAAATTTACAAAATGCCTTCATGGAACATGATCTTTACTTAATATCCTAATGATTTTTGGCATAAAAGAAAAATCAATAATTTTGACCCATACAATGTTTTTTTGGCTATTGCTACAAATATACCCAAGCGACTTAAGACTGGGTTTGTGCTCCAGGGTCACATATGACACTAGAAACAAATTCACCAAATCTGCTCTGAATTGTGAAATATAACATGAGCTTTATGAATATGAACAGCTTGCTTCTGCGCTGGATCTGCCTCTCCTACGAATCAACCAGGTCAACAGTCCAGATCTGCTGAGCGTGTCTCAGTTTTACTCTGGGGAACTGGTGGCTTATGTCAGAAAGGTTTGGAGAAGAGTTTTGATTTGTGATTGGATCTTTTGCTTAAAATCTCTTATTGAGCCCTCTGTATTTACTCTGACTTGGTGTTTCTTGCAAACATGCTTCCAGGTACTGCAGATCATTCCAGAGAGTATGTTCACCTCGCTGGCCAAAATCATCAAACTGCAGATCCATGACATTATGGAGGTGCCCACACGTCTGGACAAAGACAAACTGAAGGACTACGCTCAACTCAGCGCCCGCTATGAGGTACGACAGATACATATCAATTCTTGAAATGGGCGGTGTAAAATCATCAGTAAGGGGAAAAAGAATTGCTGCCACTAAACCAGATGTGTTATTATTAAACATGCCGACTTTAACTTGCTCAGCAAAATTAAAACATTACATGCAGTGTTGGGGGTAATACATTACAAGTAACGCGAGTTACGTAATCAGATTACTTTTTTCAAGTAACTAGTAAAGTAACGCATTACTTTTTAATTTACAAGAGAATATCTGAGTTACTTTTTCAAATAAGTAATGCAAGTTACTTTTTTTTCCCAATTTATTGACCGCTCTCTTGTCCCCATGTTGAGAGAAATCGGATGTTACTGTAGTTCAAAATAAATGCCCGCTATGAGGTACGACAGATACATATCAATTCTTGAAATGGGCGGTGTAAAATCATCAGTAAGGGGAAAAAAAATTGCTGCCACTAAACCAGATGTGTTATTATTAAACATGCCGACTTTAACTTGCTCAGCAAAATTAAAACATTACATGCAGTGTTGGGGGTAATACATTACAAGTAACGCGAGTTACGTAATCAGATTACTTTTTTCAAGTAACTAGTAAAGTAACGCATTACTTTTTAATTTACAAGAGAATATCTGAGTTACTTTTTCAAATAAGTAATGCAAGTTACTTTTTTTTCCCAATTTATTGACCGCTCTCTTGTCCCCATGTTGAGAGAAATCGGATGTTACTGTAGTTCAAAATAAATATGAATATGCATTAATTCATCTCACTCACAAAAAAACACAGATTCAGTATTCCTCAAAATGAATAAAAATAATGCAACTCAGAATATGACGCAAACCTGCAATAATTAAATGTTAAACAACACAAATATTCTTTATGTATTTAATCCCATTCTATTAACCAATGTCTTCGATGATCCAATTCAACCGTATTAATAAGCAAAAATACTCTAGACAAACATCTGTGTGTCTTTATTATTGCTGAAGTGTGTTGAAATTTCTTCTACTGCATTCTACTGTACAGATGTAAATGTACTTTCCCTTTAGCCTGAGGCTTATTCATTTAACTTTTGGTGTGAAAAGGCTTTTCTATTTGCCAAAAATATAGCTTTTTTATTTTAAAAACAAACAAGCAAGCCCTGTCCAGATTTAAAAAGTAACGCAAAAGTAACGTAACGCATTACTTTCCATAAAAAGTAACTAAGTAATGTAACTAGTTACTTTTTTATGGAGTAATGCAATATTGTAATGCATTACTTTTAAAAGTAACTTTCCCCAACACTGATTACATGGCAATATTTTTTTAAAGGGGTGGTTGATTGCGATTTAAATTTTTTTACGTTAGTTAGTGTGTAATGTTGCTGTTTGAGCAAAAACAATATCTGCAAAGTTACGAAGCTGAAAGTTCAATGCAAACTGAGATATTGTCTTTTAAAATTCTGGCAGTTTAATGCCTACAAAAACGGCTGGTAGAGACTACAAAAAGTTACTTCCCGGGTTCGTGACATCACAAACCCAGATCAACCCCGCCTCCGGGAACACGCAGCAAAGGGGTCGAGGCCATGCTGCGCTGCTTTAGAGAAGAGGACGAGAAAACTAGAGGTGCATGTAAAAATCTGTTCTCATATGAATCACGATTCTGTCTTCTAACGATTCTAATGGATTCACAAGTTTCAAAATCAATGTTCTAAAGCAGCAGCAGTTCTTAATACTGTTCCTGGCCTCGCCCTGCTCTGCATATCTCTCTCAACGGCATATCTAAAAGTATGAGACAACAACAAACAAACATACCATTAAAAGCCGTGCTTGCACAGGTTCTGCAGGATCCTCTTCATTAATATCCTCTGCGTCTCAATTGGGCTCAGATTGATAAGCAATATCGAGGACATCATTGTTTACAATACAACTGAAGCACATTCTGAGCTTGAGGGGCGGGATGTTCAGACGCGCTCTAGAGGCGGTTTATTATTTAAAATATATAAATATAAATATCATTTATTTTTATTAAAAGTTTTTTTTTTTTGTTTCTAAAGTTGTAGATTCTACCCTAAAATCAAAAGAAATTATATTTTACTTAAAAAAATTATGTATATTTTTGCAATGTTACATTACTTCCACGACAATTATGCATATTTTTAACACCATAATGCACTCTTTAAACTTTCAGGTGCATCCAAAAATTGTATATTTTTAATTGTGAAGTTATTTATATTTATACATCAGTGTAGTATTTGTTTGTGCTGACTTTATGCAGATTTAAAAAATATTATAAATGTATATTTTGTATTATTGTACTCTATGTATTAATGTTTATTTTTCTATATTCTTTTATTCCTTATTTATTTTAGTCTCTATATATTTATATATTCTTTTACTTTCTCTCTATATATAATATTTATTTTACTCTCTATATCTTTACATTATTTTGTATTTTTTTGTACTGTAACTAACTTGCTCAGCAAAATTCCTTCTAAAACCGAGCCTGCATAGTCATTTAAATTGAACTTACAGTTCAGGCCTCGAGTCACCATCTTGATGTTTTTGTGCATTTATTTATAACAATTATGCATATTTTTAACACCATAATGCACTCTTTAAACTTTCAGGTGCATCCAAAAATTGTATATTTTTAATTGTGAAGTTATTTATATTTATACATCAGTGTAGTATTTGTTTGTGCTGACTTTATGCAGATTTAAAAAATATTATAAATGTATATTTTGTATTATTGTACTCTATGTATTAATGTTTATTTTTCTATATTCTTTTATTCCTTATTTATTTTAGTCTCTATATATTTATATATTCTTTTACTTTCTCTCTCTCTATATATAATATTTATTTTAGTCTCTATATCTTTACATTATTTTGTATTTTTTTGTACTGTAACTAACTTGCTCAGCAAAATTCCTTCTAAAACCGAGCCTGCATAGTCATTTAAATTGAACTTACAGTTCAGGCCTCGAGTCACCATCTTGATGTTTTTGTGCATTTATTTATAAGTAATAATAATAATAATAAAGTAACTCACTGACCTTCTTCATCTGACAGGTAGCTAAACTCACTCATGCCATCTCAGTCTTCACTGAAGGGATTCTGATGATGAAGACCACACTCGTCGGCATTATCAAGGTACTAATCAGATTCTCTGAATGTTACACTTTGATCATTTTTAATAGATCACAAAAACCAGAAAAGTGCATTAAGAAAGTAAACTGGGTGTTTTTTTTAATTCACGTTGACAGTAATGTATCCGAGAAGATGTTTTAACTAACCTTATTACTATGTTTATGGAATATTAAACATTACTTCTGCCATGAGAGCTCAGTAAGCATGAAAACACGTCTGTTTCAGGTGGATCCGAAGCAGCTTCTGGAGGACGGGATCAGGAAAGAGCTCGTCAAACGTGTCGCTTACGCTCTGCACAAAGGCCTCATCTTCAACCCCAAAGCCAAAGTGAGCAAACCATTTGGCCTTGCTAAATAATTATATTTCTTATAATTACATTCTGTATGATCTGTCTGATTTCTGAGGTCTCTCTCAGCCCAGTGAACTGATGCCAAAGCTGAAGGAAATGGCTGCCACCATGGATGGGTTTTACCGCTCGTTTGAATACATTCAGGATTACGTGAGCATCTACGGCCTGAAGATCTGGCAGGAGGAAGTGTCTCGGATCATCAACTACAACGTAGAGCAGGAGTGTAACAGTTTCCTCCGAACCAAGGTCTTGTCTCTGTAGTATATTCTTGATTTAAACCTCTGATTTAGTTTTTACTGCTAGTGTTGATTTAAAGAGGTTCTTTTCAGATCCAAGACTGGCAAAGCGTCTACCAGTCCACCCACATTCCCATTCCTAAGTATCCGTCAGTGGATGAATCGGCCACGTTTATTGGCCGTCTCTGCAGGGAAATCCTGAGGATCACAGATCCAAAGTAAGTCAGCGCAGACCGGATTATTTCAAACACTCAAAGCTTTGATGGTCGAGAGCTAAAAGTCTGAAGAAATGTCACGTTTCTCTCAGAACAACATGTTACATTGATCAGCTGAACACCTGGTACGATATGAGGACGCATCAGGAAGTGACCAACAGCCGACTCTTCTCTGAGATTCAGGACACGCTGGGAACCTTCGGCCTGAACGGACTCGACCGACTCTTGTGCTTCATGATTGTGAAAGAGCTGCAGGTCAATCTTAATATAATAATCATTATTAATTATTAGATAATCATTTTTAAAACAATCACAGACCTTAACTAAACCGTCAAATCAAGTCAAATTGCTTATATATATATATATTTTTTTTTTTTTTTTTTAATTTAATAATTTTTTTAGTAAAGAATTGTAAGAATCAGCATTTTATCAAAAAGTCAACTGAATCAAAATTAATAAAAAATATAATTTTTATTAAATATTTACACCTCTACTGAATACCATGAAATCCCCTCTTCACGATAAATGTCACGTAAATGACAAAAGTATCCAAATGAATTGCATCAAAATTTCAGATTTCAGGTATATTGTATAATTTAGTAAAGAACTGGATCAACAATTGTAATTGTATCTGAAATTATTGATTTAAATATTTAAACATTCATACCATGAAATCTCCCTCTTCACATTATAAATGTAACAAATGATAAAAAAAAGGTTAATAATAATAATAACAACAGCAACAATAATGATAAAATTATTATTAATAGTAATAATAATATAAATTCAAACAACTATAAACTGTAAAAAAAAGATTCTAAGCAAGTTAAATTGCATCAAAATTTCATATTTCAGGTACAAAAAACTGAATCAACAACCATGATTGTATAAAAAAAAAATGAAAGATTAATTATTTAAAAAATTCATACCATGAAATCCCCCTCTTCGCAATAAATGTCATGTTAATAATAATAATCTGTCTTTGTTTGTCCATCGCAGAATTTTCTGACAGTCCTTCAGAAGAACATCCTGAAGGACAAAGCTGCGGTTGACGTCTTTAAAGCTCTGCTGTCGGCTGTCAATCCTGTCAAAGGGATTGTGGGTAAGTGTGTTTGATAAACTACTTTAAATCTGACACTTATTCCCACAATAATGCTCTTGATATATTTGTCTTTCTGCATTAACATTCAGCAAATGCAAGCAAAGTCTACACCAACGCTGTGGCCAAGACTCAGAAGATCTGGCCGGCGTATCTGGAAGCCATCATGAAGGTGCTGCTTTCCATCGACGAGACGTTTGTTTTCCATCCATTTTTCAGCATAAATATTCAAAAGCAATCAATGATCCTTTGACAGGTGGGTCAGATGCAGATCTTGAGGCAGCAGATAGCCAATGAACTGAACTACTCCTGCAAATTTGACTCGAAACACCTCGCTGCGGCGCTGGATAATCTGAACAAGTGGGTTGGGAATGATGTTTCTTCCTTGTTTATTTCTTAGTACTTGGGTTGGTTTCACCTCCTCCCTCGTAGACATCTTACAATATCAGTGTGGTCATTTCCAGGTCTCTGCTGTCTGATATTGAAGCTCATTACCAGGATCCATCGCTGCCGTATCCCAAAGAGGACAACACTCTGCTCTACGAGATCACTGCGTATCTGGAGGCCGCTGGAATCCACAACCCACTCAACAAAGTGAGTCGTGTACATGTGAAATCTTCATTTGACGTGCTGCTATTTCTTCATGTCAGTGATTATTTTCTTAGATGTTTGTCAATTTTTTGGCCTGATTAGTCACTTTGATTCAAAAAAAAAAAAAAAGACCCAAATTTCAGTGCATCCTACGTGACATGATGGAGTCTGTTGACATGAACCGCTTTTTGTTGTTTTATTCAAATCGTTCCTTTCAGATCTACATCACAACAAAGCGTCTGCCTTACTTTCCCATTGTGAACTTCCTGTTTCTCATCGCGCAGCTGCCAAAACTGCAGTACAACAAAAGCCAAGGTCTGTAACTGATTTTGGGATGTTTTGGGATTAGTAAGATCTTTTGAAAGAAGTTTCTTACTCTCACCAAGGATGCATGTATTTGATCAGAAATACACTCAGAACAGTAATATTGTGAAACAATATTACAATTTAAAATAGCTGTTTTCTAATTGAATATATTTGAAAATGTAATTTATTCCTTTATTCAAAGCTGAATCTTCAGCATCATTACTCTAGTCTTCAGTGTCACATGATCCCTCAGAGATCATTCTAATATGCTGATTTGCTGCTTAAGAACAATTTCTTGTTATTAGCAATGCTGAAAACAGTTGTGCTGCTTAAAGTGCCCCTATTATGGCTAATAAAAGGTTCATGTTTTGGTTTTGGGAGTCCCCAACAACAGGTTGACATGCATGCAAGGTCAACAAACACTTTCGTTGTCTTATAATATGCATTTATTTTTACCTTATTTGCTCAACAACTCCCAAACGATTTGCTCAACGATTCATTTTTCCAAACCCCTCTTTTGCGTGACGCTAATCTGCAGCGATTGGTTCGATTGGTCTCATTTTCATTTCATAATGCCTGTAATGCCTAATAAGCAGCGTTTGTGAGCGCAGTGCTGCTTTGTGTACAGCGTTACTGGGGAAACTGCTATTTTACAGCTCCAAAAACGGGATCTAGTGGCAAAGAATGAATTGGCATGTTCATTCAGACACCAACAAGTGGGCGGGCTATATGCTAACGTTTCATGTTGATGTCAACATGAAACGGCTTGGGATTCGTTTTAAAAACGACTCGTTTCAATGATTCAGAGTCGATTTTTTCTTTTGAGAGACAGTAACTTTATACACGGTGCACTTTCAGATTTAAAACTTTGCAGGATGGTTTCATTCAATTAGAGCTGTGTTGCACACTGCATAAAAGCTCATTTTCAAAAATCCATAATAGGGGCACTTTAAGAGTGTAGTGGAAATTGTGGTACTTTACTTTTTCAGGATTCTTTGATGAATAGAAATTTCAAAAAAACATTTGAAATAGAAATCATTTGTAGCATTATAAATGTCTTTACTGTTGTTTATAATGCATTTTTTATTAATAAAAGTAGTAATTAAAGTAGTAAATAAATCTTTGGGAACATCCTGCTCGTGTGGGTTTGATAGAGGAGGTGTTTGTGTTTTTTACAGGCATGACGTGCAGGAAGGCAGCAGATCCGGTGGACTGGGCTCCTCTGGTTCTGGGTCTCCTGACGCTGCTCAAACAGTTTCACTCCAGATACACTGAACATTTCCTGGCTCTGATCGGACAGTTTATTCGCTCCATAATGGAGCAGTGCACCAGGTACCTCACTTTGGTATGCTATGTGATGATAGAGGAACAAGAATATGCCCCAAAAAAATAATAAGTAAACAGACTTAGGACTATTAAGACTTTTAATATTTTTTTATTGTTTTAGAATAAAAAATATATAGAGTAAAAAAAAAAAGTATATATATATATATATATATAATTAAATTAAATTATAATATTTTTAAAATAATAGTTTTATCTGCATAAAGGCTGTTCAAGTACTACATTGCTGTGTAAATGAAGTTTATTATTAAAATATTAATTAACTAATAAAACTTATTGTAACTAAGTAATTAAAAAAAATATAAAATATTAAACTATAAAATATAATTTTTTTCATCATGGTATAAAAATATATACAATAAATAATATATCATATGTATATATATATATTATATTATAAAATATATAACTAAGCAAGTTATATAGAGTAAAATAACACAAAATATAAAAAATGTGAATATGTAGAGAATATAATGTAAATATATAGAGTAAAATAATACAAAATATAAATTGTTTATAACAAGTTTTTTATAATCTACATAAAGGCAGTACAACAAATACTAAATTGATTTATAAATTTAAACTGTATATTTTTTTGTATTACAGTAAATAATTTTTTTATTCCATTATGTTGTTAAATATGCTTAGTTGTCATAAAAATAATAACAATGCAAAAAAAAAATCTTGATACTCATTTCTAGCAAGGCATAATTTATTCTCTAATTTTAAGGTAGAATCTAGTTTTTTTTTGTATTTTTTTCTGCATGATAGCAACAGAAGTGTTTAACAGTGTCTGTGTTCCTTCCAGTCAGAAGATTCCAGATATGCCTTCAGATGTAGTCGGAGCGTTAATGTTTCTGGAGGACTATGTGCGTTACACTAAACTGCCCAGAAAGGTAGGAAATATTGCCATTTTTTTTAAAGACACAAATATTTTACAACATAAAATGAGGAGAAATCATTTTTCTTTTCTCTTCTTTTTCAGGTGGCAGAGGCTCATGTGCCAAGCTTCATTTTCGATGAATTCAGGACTGTGCTGTAAATGTGCCTGTTGTAATGTCAAATCATATTTGATATCATTTGTCTTTCTCTTAAAGCACTAATGAAATTGATTAACATTTTTAACATTTAAGTTTTAAAACATGATTACTGACCTGATCTGTCTGCTGGTGTAATAAATGCCATATGTGTATGTTTTTTTGTTACAACTTTTTAGGACATTTAAACACTTTTGAAAAATTAATCTCTAACTCGCAACCTCTCAAGATTTATTGCTTTTATAAAATGGTGGCAACAGCAATAAGATACAAAAAAAACGTTGTGGATTTGGTTCATTGGTTTAAATGTACGCTGTGGCTCATCCAATCAGAATTTAGAGTGAGAATTATTCTGAAACTGTACACAAGAACTTTTTTGCACAAAACACATGATTTGAATGAAAGTTTTAATTTTATCTTAATTATATTACAATACTGAATGGATGCTGTATGAAAAAAATTGAGCATTTATCATTTTAATTGTCAGTCTATGTACAGCACACAATGAACAAAAACAGCCATGAAGAATCTATGAATTCTGTGTACACGGTCAGATGCGAACACAAGAGAACAACAGAGTAACTGCGCAGAACGCATGGAAAAGACGTCAATTACAGCTGCACAAAAATCACTACTGGTTAACGCTGTTTGTGTGTGCGAGAGAGCTCGCTATAGAAGCTGCTTTCCACCATAGAATCAAAATAATTTCAATTCTTTTTCTTGCAATTCGAGGATTTCTTTTCCTAATTCTTAGGAAAAAGCCTTGAAGGGTGAGAATTTTTTTTCCAAAAAAAGAATTGTTAGAAAAAACGCTGCAATTAACTTTATTTTTTCCACACAATTCTGAGGGAAAAAAGTCTGAACTGTGTGCCATAAACTCGCACTTACCTTTTATTTTTTATTCTGTAGCGGGGGGGGAAAATCGACATGTAAATTCAGAATTGCGAGAAAGTCTGAGTTCATATTTCGCAATTCCTCACAAAATTACCATTTTTACTTTTTATTCCGTATCGTGGGAAAAAAAGAACGTTAACATGTAAACTTTGAATTGTGAGAACGTAACGTTAAGTTAGAACTGTGAGTTTATATCTCGCAATTCTAACTTTTTCCCTCACAATTCTGAGGAAAAAGTACGAATTGTGCGAAATAAACTCATAATTTTGTGAGGGGGGCAATCACCTTTATTATTACTATTAATCCTGTGGCGAAAATGGGCTTCCATAGATCTCAGAGTGGGTGTGGCTATGTGTGAAAATATGAATTTTTTTAAATACATTCATAGGTATTTTGGTTGTGTCCTTCAATCAGGGATCAATGTGCCGAGATGCCCGATGAATCGATTAATATGACTAGCATCAGACTCGGCTTTGACTGACACGTTTATTCCAGTACGAGTGTGCATTTGTTTTCGGAAAGGTCAGGGTCACAGTGAGCAGAGAGTATTGCTTCAGATGGTCAGTTATTATAAACGAAAAGAAACTGTACTGAGTTATTGTTCATGTTCTTTGTGTGAGTTCAGTCTTCTGACGGTACTGAATGTGTTTAAACTGCAAATACAAAAACAGAAAGTCATCATGTCCTACGTGATGTACAAAAGCGACCTGTTAATGAAATAAAAAAGTTTGCACAGAACCTATTGCGGTATTAATCATTCTAAAGCACTTCATTGTCGTTGGGGGTTAAATATGTACAAGTAGTAATACTGGGGCGGAGGGAAAGACTTTACAAAGTTACCTTAAAAATACTTCATATGCATCATTGCGATGTTACGGGACGTTATTCGTGGATTACAGGCAGAGTGTAAAAATCAGTGCCGACAGGTCCGAACGCACAGCAGACTATATGTACAGATGAAAACTGCCCTTACTAATACAATACTGACCAGAAGTAGGCAATCTAGCAAGGCCGGATGGTCACGTGACCAGAAGGATACCATGTAGCTTGAGGAGTGTCATGCTGTAAACAAATGTCTACCAAAATCAGAAAACTGATTATGGGTTCATAACAGCAAGTCTACATGCATGTTATTCAGGGAGAATGTGTTTTAAAAAATCTCCTCCCTAAACCTCATAATTTATCAAGGAAATGTGTTTAGTCTTACATTCACAACATCTCCGGGGTTTATTAGTTCAGTCTCTCATATAAAACATTTACTTCCTTCAGTTCTTGCAATTCGCGTTCGTTTTATCCACCTTATTTTTCGATGGGAAAATAACTTTTTAAACATTTAATCTAAAATCAATGCAGAAGTAAGCTTTTTTTTTTTTTTTGTGAATGTGCGAGACTTCTGATTCATCAGATGCAATGGTTAAGTAACTAGAAGAATAACAAAATGCAGTTAACTGTAAAACTTGAAATTCTTGAGTAAAGGACCAGTATTTAAGATTACAATAATAAATTCTAGTTGGCAATATTACGCATCATAACAGACTGTTTTAGAAGGGACTGACACCGGAAACCTCGCACACTGGTGAAAAATGGCCGCGCGCGCACTTACGGTAAAAATAAGGTGGATAGACAATACGCAAATCTGTTCCTGCTGTTTCGTGAATGCAGCATGTATCACAAAAAAGCCAAGTACCCAAAAACAATCAGCTAAAATCACATTCCTTACGCTTACGAGAGAATTATAAAAGACGTGAGATGAAGACGATAAGTAAATGAAAGAATTACATTCGGCTGTGAGCATGAGGGGGGAAACTCGATTGAATCACAAACGGAGACTAATAAGGCCTCGTGCACGTTACAATGAAGAAGCTCATTTCATTTTCTCATGTGTTGTCACGGTAGCACTTTGTAATTGACACAGTCCATTAGTTAAACTTATGTAGACACTACTGCAGATTTTTAAAGTCATCATGAAAATCCATCCCATCTATTATTTTAATGTATGGCATAGGTCTTCAACCCTGCTCCTGGGGACCCACTGTCCTGCAGAGTTTCTTTCAAACCTGTATCAGCACACCTGGCCTGTGACTTTTCAAGTGATCCTGGAGACCTTGATTATGCTGGGTACACACCACAAGATAATCGGGCTGATTTTGGGCCGATTTCTCCCCTTCCGACAATCCTAGCTAATGTCCCGATTATCTTGGTGGTTCTAAAGATTATCTTATCAGATTTTCCTGTGGTGTGAGGTGTGTTAAGAGTGACTGAATCTGCTCGGAAGAACGTCGGAGGCGCCCCGATCGCAAATTGTAAATATTCAACAGAAATCCTGATGTGTGGGGGGGGGGGGGGGGGGACCCCAAGGACACCACACACTATTGGAGCAAAATAGTTAAATCTAGGATTTTTTGTCCTCATGTTTGTGGTCTCTCACATCTTGAAGATCTTATAAGATTTAAACAATCTTTTAGTGTGTACCCAGCATTAGTTGGTTCAGGTGTGTTTGATTAGGGTTGGAGCTGAACTCTCCAGGAGCAGGGTTGAAGACCTATGATGTATGCTATTGTGAACAATTCATCCATTCATATTTCTTTTCTCTCTCTCTCTCTCTTAACCTCGTAATGTTTGATTAAGATGTTTGGTGGCTTGTTTCCACCATGGAATTAAAAAAAAAAGTAATTGAGACTTTTTATCTCACAATTCTGATAGAAAAGTAACAATTGCAAGTTATAAACTCAGATTTGCGAGAAAAAACTCCAGAATTGTAGATACAGAGTTGCAATTCCCTTTTTTATTTGTTTTATTGTGTGACAGAAACAAGCTTCCATTAAAAACGACCGACTTCTCTCTGGTGATGTATGTCAGACTTCTCCAATCATTTAGTCCACTTAAACCCCACCTCTGTCTTGCAGTCACCAAATGAATCGAATGGGTGGAGCTGGACGACGTTTCTGAACCTAGTTATGTTCAGGGATAGGGTTATGGTTATTTAGGGTGTGGTTAGACCTTAAAGCGCCACCCATTACATCCAGAGAATGGGAGCTGGATGTCAAGCTCTGCAGCGACCACCTTCTTCTGCAGCCTGGCATTCAGATCTGCCTCCATCAATCAAAAACCTACAGATGGAAGCAGGTCCCTGTCCTACAGTTTATCTTTTTCAATAATCAGTTACACTCAAGATATACATCACAGAGGAAAAAAATATCTGTAGCTATTTCCGTTTGTCACAACTTTAAAATTGATCTTAACTCCTTTAACTACTCAATTTGAAGTAGAAGATTTTGGACATTACAAAAGTGTCAGTGATCGTGACGTACTGCTATGATCTGGGACTGATGCAGAAATCATGAAATGGCGCTTCTGCCTTGTAGCGTGTGCTAGGCTTGTGATGGATTCTGTAAATTTAGGAAGACGATCACAGGACAGACACTCTAAAGCAGAAGAGAAGTTCCACCACGCTCTGCACAACCAAACATTAAAACGAAAAATACTACACTCTCACATTTCACTCTGAATTATATGACATACTGTATGTACAAAATTCTCTGAGAAGAGATGACTGCATGAACGGGCCCGGGTGATGTTCTGGTGAAGTGGACGTGCGAGTTTCAAATGGGATTGAATCTTACCAGCCTATGAAGCTGTCCTTCAATACATGCGGCACCCTTGAGTGAAAGATCTTAAAACATTTGTACATCGTTACACTACAAGGAATCGATAAACATGTGTTCTCATGCATACAGCAGTAGGTTCTACAGTGACAGCGTGTGCTCAAAACAATAGTTAACTTCCTGCTCCTGCATGAGCTTCTTGCACCGAGGCAACAAGGGGACCAATCACAGGACAGCATGTGTTTGGAGGCGGGGCAGGGCATGTGTGGGGTCACAAGAGGGGGCGGGGTTTAACGAGGGCAGGAATGGCTGCTGTTGTTTCTGTTTCTGCTTAGCACGGCTGCCATTCCGGGTTTTTTTCTCGTGATGAAATCGTGTTCCTGAGTCCTGTTTATGAATGACAGCAGGAATGGGAATCTGATACCACGCTCCTCAACGTCCAGGGTGAGACGGTTCCATGCCACAAATGCTGAACAGAGATCAGAGGAGACCACGCCCAACTCTTCCATTCACTCGTCCCTTGTTTCTCCATTTGAATTCCTTATTTCATTTTCTCATTCATACAAAAGTGGAGGAAAATCCTTACGGAGTTTTGCAGACCAGTTTCGAGGAGTTCTTTTATATTGACGTTTCCCACAGCTGAAACAGATCACGCACAGACAAAATGAACACATGCTATTCAAGCCAGTCATGATGAAAAAAGTATGCATGCTTATTATGATCATTACAATAATGTGCAGGCGGCACAAAGTCTTCAGCAAAATTAGATGTTCTTGAGTAAATATTTGAGAATTTCTTTCAAGAAAATTTTCAAGAATTGCACTTAGGAACATTCTTAGAAACTTCTTAAAATTCATCTTAAAAAATGTCTTATCTTCCTTCAAGTTTTTTTGTGAATGTGGCCCCAGGCTTGTGGGTATCTAGTTTACTTTAGACTAAGTGCTTCATATGATCTGTGCATGATAGCAATGGGAAAACAACGCTTTTCGAAGCTCTGAACCAATTGTTTTGTGTTATTAGGCAGGGCTTGACAAACAAGTCAATTAGTAGCATTTAAGTTTCATTTTCCTTTTTGTACACACACATAAGTATTAAAATTCATTAAATTAATTAAAAATGAACCTACATTATAAAACTAATCAGAGATGAATTTGACACGTGTTCATGTGTTCACCAGATCAATGTCATCCAGTGTTATTTTAGTATAATTGAGATACTATTATAGTTTTAAAATATATTTTGAATTAGATTTTATTTTTGTTTTCTGATTTCATGTAAATTTTAGTTCAAGTTTGAGTAATTTTGTTGTGTGCTTTTTGTTGTCATTTTTATTAGTTTTTGTTGGTTATACATAGGTTTATATAGGTTTTATGAATTTTTATTTCAGTTTTAATTTTGGTTAAGTACATCAAGTTAAACTAAATGAAAATTAGAAAAGTTGCCTTGGAAACTAGCTGAAATCAAATACATTTTCATATTTTATTTTATTTCAGCTAGCATTTATTTTATTCAAGTAACGATTTTTTCAAATGGTTTTAGTTTTAGTTAACTACTGTATATTAACCCTGATGCCATCTAGTGGCGAACCATTGGAATTTTGAAAGTTTGATACAAGTTCCCGAACCATCGATTTAAAACAAATGTAAATGCTGTTTCTTGAAGCAGCATTTCGAAAGATCTCCTCATTAGTGGACTGATCATCTTGAGTAAAAGCTATAAAGTTACACATTGTGCAGAAAATGTGGTGTAATAACCCCTTGAGAAACAAAAGCTAAATCATTGTTCTGAGGAAACTGTCTAAATAATTTAATCATGTACTTATGATAATATAGTGACGCTGACATATGGTAAGTCTTACCCTGGCACTCTGTCTGTTGGCCTTCCTCTCCTCATCTGGAAGGGGAGGCATGGGGTAGGGGTATCTCCGGCTGGAGGCTATGGAGCCCGTTGAAGAAGTGGGCGATTTGGCGGGTGACAGTGTCCTGAGGGTACGGAGAGATGTGACATTAGTACTGTAGTGTGTGAACCGGATACTAGCATTAGCAAACATGAAGCTGTCACCTTTGACCCCTTGAAGAGGTCAGAGGGAGTGTTTCCACGGCAAACCATCATCCAAAATCACTAACTTCATCAGTCCTTGCCACAAAAATACCCACTGGCTCTTACTGGAGAGTGAAGCTGGGCAGATACCGCAAGCACAATGTAGTGCTGTTGGGATGTTTAACAAACGTCATGTGGGCTTACAAACATGGCGGACATGATGAGGTGATCAGGGCAGACACATGTGATCATCGTCACAGAGACTATGTCAGCCAAATGATGATGACATCACAGAGTGCAAAAGCGACACGTTAAGCAGCAGCCGGCATGCAGAGAGGGACACTGAGTGTGAGAGGTATAGAGCAGTGGAGGAGGAATAAAACTAAAAACTAAAATTACAAGACAATAAATGAGACTGGTTTGGTCTTTTGATGTTCACACACAGATGCGAAAATAAAACAACCTACGCAGAACACCTGAGTGAATCTCACGAAAACACATCCTAGTTATATTTCAGTCCAAAATCAAAAGAAAATATTATGTTCAGTCAAATTAATTAGATAATTATGATATATATGATAATGACATAAAATGTATATACCCATATAAAATCATTTTTAGGAACATGATCATTGGCACTGTGACAATGTTTCCCACACATTCAAGTCTTAAGACACTACTTGAAAAATGTATAATTATAACTGATTGGTGATTCTAATTTCTAGTCATTTTAACTGTACTACAGTGAAAGAACTACTGTAATAGCTTTATTTAAATTCAAATAGATTAAAGGTAGTAAAAATGTACAATGATGTATATTTGCTTTACAATAAAGATTATTTTGATTGTTGAAGGAATGATTGTTTATGTTTATTTGCATTACAATAATGAGAATTTTGAGATTTCTTTTTAAATGTCCTTTTTTTGCCATTAAAATAGTCACAACGTAACAAAAACACTTTTCTATGTGAAAAATTATTTCTTATTTCAGTTGATTTTGGACTGAAATCTCATCTGAACACGAGATGATCATATGAAAGGCATTCTTGGATACGTGCATCCCATGATTTTTGACGTTTACATCAAATGATGTACTGATTATCAAATGCCTTCTGTCTTCCTTTAAAGACAAGCCATCAGTTAAACAACTGTTTCGTGTATGAATGGAGATTTCTAAGGACAAACATTTGTGACTTGTGATTACAAAACACTGGATGTCTGGATATACTGTTGATTCTTGTAACTGTAGAAATGTTCATGCATTTACAATACACTACTTTTAAATAACTTTCTCTAATAATTGACACTGCAGTTTAATTTCTAGTGTATCTGTTGATGACTTGTTGCAATGGAATAATAAAGGCTTAGAAGAAACAAATACATTGAAATTAATATTTGATTTTGAGAGGATTTGGGGTCGTTTCTGCCAGCAAGTGCTCTTCAAACCTTAGCACTCAGCTCTCATCTCTGAAAAATTATATTTGGTCAGGGGAACGAACAACTGAGGAGGGAAACTGATGAATAGGGGACAGATATAATGCAGTCTGATGTTATTGTACCTAATATAAGGTCCTTCAGTGTTTTTATTCACATCTTCTACCCATTTAGTTACATAATACTCTGATTTGACGCAAGGGGTTAAATACCTGCAAGAGGATGGGGAAGGAGCGATAGTGAACAGAGAGATAGAGAAAGGGAAGGGTATGGGGAGAAGAGAAAGAACAGGAGAGATAGGAGAAACAGGATAAAGAAGGAAGTTGGTAAAAGTTCTTTACAGTCCAAGATGCAGGTGAGAGATCAGACAGCAGCTTAGACTACAGCACCTACACAGATATCATGAAGCTTTTTCACTTTATGGTTGGTGCAGGACAGAAAAAATCAAAGACTCTACAAAAAACAGCTGCTGTAACATCAGCATCCAATTGACCTGAGTTCACCCAAAAAGGTCAAATTTGTCAATTTACTTGTCGTTCCAAACCTATTTGATTTTCTTTCTTCAGTGGAACACAAACTAGAATGTTCTTTTCAATACAATGAAAGTGAAATAGGGTTAGTGTATATCTAAAATGACAACAACAGAATAATAAAAGTAGTCCGTATGACTTGTGCACTGTATTCAAAGCCATGCAAGAACCTTTATTAAGTACTTTAAGCCGTATTCGATGAAAATCTTCCCCTTCCTGTAGCACTAATATCTCATTCCCACATGCATATTCAAAAGTTTACAGTTTACTACTGTTCAAAAGTTTGGGGTCAGTAAGCTGACTGATTTTTTTTTTAAAGAACTGAACACTTTAATTCAGCAAGGATGCAATGAAAAAAGTGGAAAAAAATCTTCTGTAACATTATAAATGTCTTTAATATTTCAGATAAATGCTGTTCTTTTGAACTTTCTATTCATAAAAGGATCCTGAAAAATACTGCATCACAGTTTCCGCAGTAATATTACAATATTATATCTATACTATATAATATTTCTTCAAGCATCAAGGTTGAATAAATGTTGTATGCAAATTAGATTTAAGAGCTATGGAAGAGGTTAAGGTTATCAGTAATTACACGTGAATTACGATCGCTTCCTCATATGGCCTCAGAAGACGTAGAATATAGTGCTTGAGTCAAACTGACTACTTTTTTGATAATTTTTAATAGCTTAACAGGCCCTAATGGTTTAGCATAAAAAAGCATCAAAATTCTGTTCGCTTTCTAAAGACAGAAAGTCATACAGGTTTGGAATGACATGATGCAGATTTAAATTTAGCAGAACTTTTCCACAACCATCAAGCTATTCAACATTAAAGCACATCTCAGAAGTACGATGCTGCTGACTATAATGCGTTTCTGAATATGTCTTGCTTGAGATTTGAACGAATATTTGAAAATAAAGTTGTAGTATTTGTGTAGGTCAGCTGCATGTTGTGTTTTGTTTTAGTTGTGGTCAGTTTGTCACATGCGTTTGAAAAAAGAGAGTTGAGGTGCAGAAACGAGCATCAAGCTGAAATCAGAATCAGAGTGTATCTTGTGTTCATAAAGATGATGACAGACGTGCAGGTCAGTTTCAACGTGCTGTTTGTTCCAGAGGTTAAATCGATGCACACATCAATGCACACTCAAAACAAACCAACATTTACTCAGTTTCAGTTAATTTGCTTGGACTTCTACAGACTGTAGTACTGAAACATGGCATAGAGTTTAAGACTCAATGCAAAGTCCAACATCTACATCAGTCTCTGTACGGTGTCATGTGACATGTCACTGTGGCAACACTGCATCTCTTACTCTGTGGAGTTGGAGCGTGGACGGAACTTCTTTCCCTTGAGCTTCTTACGGGTACCTGTGATGTTTCCTACATCGACAGAGGAGAAGAACACATGATATGAATGCCGAGACGAATCTGATGCAAGCTCTGCCATTTCGAGCAGATGTATTTATGGGTGCGTTACCTTGCCATGAGTTGCTCCTGGGTCGTCCATTTTCACAGACGTCAGAAATGTGCTTGGCATCTGGGATTCTTTCACTCCAGGAGTGAGACAGACCATTAGATCTTCAGACCAAAGAACAGAGAAATTCTTATTGAAGTTCATTAAATGCAGTTAGAGATTAAAAGGGTTCTGTATGAGGAAAACAAATGACAGAGACGTCACATGGGCCATTCCTACTAAGCAGTACATTTTAATGTTCCCATACATTAGATAAAATATTGGACTCACTGTTATTAAAGATAGAAATCATATCAGTTTGCTTTCTTTTAGCACACAATTAAGTGTGTTTTTCCCATGTCTCTGTGTGCTGCATACTATCATGGAAAACTGGCAATGTATTAGGCAATATTGCAGGGGTTTCTTAATTTCTCTTCCTTTAATCAAAATGTCTAGCTAGAAATCAAAAGTTCTTTCTTATTACAGTACATTAATTTTTAAGCAGAGATCAAAAGATACTGTAAAGTAGGAATGACCCACATCATTGTGATGAGCAGAACACACACACTGAAATGAGCAAGATGAGATCATGGAGATGGACACCATGAAGACACTGACTTACTTATGTCCCAGTATTAATGATACAAGAGCCTGATAGGACTAACAATAACCAAGAGAAAGACAAACGGACAGTTTTGAGCACAAACCTGCAGCAGAGAAGTCATTAAAGAAGGAATAAAAATCTTCAAGTCTTGACTAAAAATGAGGTCCAGTAGAAGGACAGTTTGTCACAGTTTATTTTGAAGAAGTCTGTGCCAAATAAAACTGGAATTATTTCACACTTTTAATAATATACAGCTCAGAGTCAAAAGTATGAACTGTCCCTTCACAAACAAGATAATATCTCAGTTTTCATCTACTAGACTGCAATGTGACTAAATCCAGCGCAAATGGTGACTGACTTCTGAGATGTTTGTCCTGAGGAAATTAATCTCAAATACGTCTCCTCTAGAGTTTGAGAAGAGATCACAATGTCTCAAACTGTGTTCAGATTTGCAAAGATGCTTAAATTCAGAGATCTCAGTATGAACTTTAACATTTCTCTTCAAATTATGTATGAGCATCGAGTTCATAGCTATATACTTTTACTATATGTTCATGTCTTAAGTCTCCAATTTTCACAGAAACATCTGAGACAAAGTTGATACTTAAATGAAACATAACTGGGAACTCCATTAAGTCTGTTGAGCTCTCAAAGTAAACTTTTACACTATTTGTTAGCAGAGCAGGCAAAGCGATGAAGATGGAGATGGAGATGAAGCACACCTGAAGCCGAACAGAGAGATGTTTTGGCTGATGGAAGGGATAGATGGGGTGAAAGAGCAGGTGTTGATTTGGAGGTGAGACAGGTAGGCAGACCTCTTCTTGGAGCTGCTGCCGGAGTTTGAGCTCACGCCCTGCGGCATATCACTGTACAGAGAATCAGCATCTCCAGGCTTCTTCACGTAATCACCAGGAGGCATTTGACTGACAAAATGAAGAAAGTTTGATCTGAAAACTGAGCAAAAATCTTAAATCTGATCACTTAGAAAATTATATGAAGTACACTATTATTCAAATGTTTGGGGTCAGATTTTTTTAAAGATATTAATACTTTTATTCAGCAAGCACACATCAAAATGATCAAAAGAGACAGTAAAAAGATTTGTTACAGAAGATTTATATTTCAAATAAATCCTGTTCTTCTGAACTTTCTTTTCATGAATGAATTTCCACAACCCTTTTAATCAGCACAACTTTTTTCAACATTGATAATAATTAGAAGAAATGTGAACAAATCAGCATATAAGAATTTATGTGACATTATGTTAAATATAATTAAAAAATCTTACCTACCCAAACTTTTGGGTGGCAAATGTAATACATAGGTTAGGAAGCTTGTTGAAATCCTTAATCCAAAAGTATAAGCAATAATAATAACCTTAGCAGTCATTCGAAACTTTCATCTCCCTCACACAACACATAAAAACACTCTCAGAAAACGAAGAGAAAGGAGAACAAACCGACAGAATCTTCTGTGTACGTCTGACTCAACATACTGACGCTGTCTGTAGCTCCTTCACATGGGAGAAAACACAGAAAAAAGCAACAACCACAATTAGTGCAAAACATCCAGGGAAAAGCATAATAAAAGAACAAATGTAAAACTGTATATCATTTGGTTCTGTATGTGGTAAACAATGCCTGTTGCAATCACAAGTGCATGTAAAAAAATTTCCCAGTTTAAGGGACAGTTCACCCAAAAATGACTGTGTCTTCCTCACTCGTTCCAAACCTGTATGTATGACTTTTTCTTTTCCGTGGAGCACACAGAAGGAACTGTTTAGAAAATTTCTGAAGTGCTCTTCACCATGCAATTAAAGTGAAGGCAGAAGCTGTTGTGCTCCAAAAGTTTCAAAATAAAAAAAAATAGCCCTTTGGAGATTCTGCTAATCTTCTTCTGAGTTCAGTGCAAGAAAGTTTGGAACGACATGAAGGTATAAATGGTGATAGAATTAAAATTTTGGGGTGGACTATCCCTTTAAATAAAGTTTAAAAAAATATTCAGCTATTGTGGGGTCTGTAATCATGTGACTCACTTGTATCCCCATGCAGAAATGCCAAGAATCAGTGCAAGGACCAGGATAGAGCCTGCAATGGCCCCAATGATGATGTTAGTAGTGATGGTGCCTGTCAGAGGAACAGAACATTTAATGTGTAGCCATGGCAACTATAAGTCAATGCTGACCTGCAATCATCTGGACAAACCAAAACTAATCTGATATAGATACAGAATCTTTTTTTTTTGTCCAGTTGACCGCATGCCAAAATCAATCTGGAATAAAAACAGATAGAGACAGAAACCAGAAAAAATATTTAGATAAAGATTTATGACTCTTTCTGTCCATGGAGGCTGCATGTTAAAGGCATCCATTTAAAATCAAATCCATAAAACAGGGTATAAGACGACGTTTATAACAACACAGCACAGCAGATAAACACTGCTAGCTTTCATTCAGACAGAAACACGGAGGAATGATGGGGCGAGTGAACGACAAAACGACAACAAACAACAACTCAAATCTAAACTCACTGTCACTCCAGCAAAAGACATGAGCCTGTCCACAAAGAACGAGTGCGTATAAACAAAAGCCATGAAACAGAAAAATAAAAAGAGAAATTAAAAGCGTGTGAAATGTGTGTGAGTGGTGAATGAACTGTTGAACATGAACATGAAAAATAGACTAACAAAAAAAATGATCTTCATATATTCAGCATTCATGTATTTATATATATATATATATATATATATATATATATATATATATATATATATATATATATATATATATATATTTTTATTTGTTAAATATCTTAATGGTTATGTATCTGAAACAGCTTACAATTGTGTTGCAATAACAGGAACCATCAAATTTAACCTAACAGTCAAGTAGATTCAAAATGTTTAATGTAAGGATTTGTAAATGTAAAAATCTTGTAAATAATTAATCAATTCTAAACTGTTTTTCACTAAATAAATTAAAATTATATATAATAAATAAAATCCTTCAGTGCATTAATATCGCTGATGCTTAAGAGAACACCTTATTTCTTTTAAAGTTGACATATGTATCCGTTTTACACAAATGACCAATGAAATATGCCCAGACACGACATCTGATTCTTTAAATTTTAAGCAAGGCGGTGAGTCTCCACTTGCTGGAGGCTTTTGCTCATAACTGCCATGTCTGCTGCTTCTGGATTCATGTCATAAGCTGGTTTTGTAATGCATGTTGGTAAAGGATCTCCAAATAGTGGAACTGGTTCTGCATATCATTCTCTTGTGAAGATTAAGCAAAGGTGAAAGTTTGGCCTACCTGGTGTTTTGGCTGTGGGTCGCACCAGCAGGTAACTCAGAGGAGAGGTGGAGTTACAGTCCTCACCTGCCCAGCCCAGGTCACACACACACCTGAGCTCATTACTGCACACCTACAGCACACACACACACACACACACACACACACACACACACACACACATATAGATAAAGCAATTATAGAATGAAGTCAAAACACAGTGATGAACAGCAGCATTTAACTAACTAAATAGTTTGCTACAATAAAAGATGATGCACGGACTTAAATCAGTGAACTGTTTATTAAAATATTATGGGTATTTATATAAATAAAATATAAATATAGCGCATGAAAGAGTTCAATCTGGCCCACAGTATGATTTATTACAGTATTTAAAATGTATTACATTTTGACAATTTATTTTTGTCTTTTTATTATTATTTATACATTCATAATAAATTATTTTACATTAAAATCAGTGCTTTCAATCCATTAAAATGTTAGTTAATTAATAGCACATTTGTCTGTAATCGCAATTAATCACATCTAACATAAACATTAGTAACCATAAATACATTTTCACAATGAATCTCCAAATTAAAGTAGAATATGTTGCTATTCTACATTATAGTAAAATCTGTGCCATCATTTAATAGACTTAAACTGTTACAGAACATTACTATATAAAAATAGTATAACTTTTAATTTAAGTGAACTTACAACAATCTTCACATTATCCCATTAGCCTATCATAAATTTCACATTTAGCTGTGCCTTTTATATAGTGTATATAGTAATATATTGATGTTTCTTTCTCTACCAATATCAGGCTTCTCTGTTTGAATGAAAGCTGTCAGGTCATTTTTGCCACACTTAGAATATTTAGCACATTTATTTTCACAATAAATAAGAAAATTACCATTTCACAGTCCAAACTGTCTTCTAATTATTTATTCAAGGCATTTGGCACTTCTTAATGTGCACCTTTTTTTCAGCTGAAACTGGATCAGTGGGTGACACAACTGTCACAATTCCCACCACACACAATCTCTCACCCCATGTCCGGAGCAGATCACCCTTTCGTTGGTGCCGGGGCACGTGCTGAAGTTGAATTCCTGCACTAGGAGGCATTTGTGATTAAAGCAGATGCGATCCGTCCCACACGCCGTTCCATCCTCTACGTATCCCAAATCAGTGTTGCCATCAATCAGCACATGGCCTCCACTGAAACATTCAAACTCACGTTAGGAAAACCAATCACATAGAAAGCTGAAGTGAGCGTGTGTTTGTGTATGTACCTGCAGTCCAGTGAGGCGCTGTGCTGGGCCACAGAGAAAGAAGTCAAACCTCCCTGTAACTCTCCTAGTCTGGGTGCAGGAGAAATGTTGGAGCACAGCAGGTATCCACAGTGTACATCCCTAAAACCCACACATGCACACTTTTTAATCTAGATAGAGTAAATAAAATTAAGGTAATCCCATAATAAATGAGAAAAAAGTAATTAGCACAAGATTAACACAAACTAGGAAATTATGTGATTTTAAGCATAATTTTCAAGCCTGGAAAAATTCATAGAAATTTCATAGTATCATTTTAAAAAAAATATACAATATACATACACACACTTTTAAGGTTAACACACTTCCCCATCAGTGTGGTATGACCGTCAAACTCACTGTTTTTTGCACTGAATCCAGGTGTCTCTGTCACGCCCACAGTTGCCCTTCTCTGTGCCTTCAATGTTGAGTTTCTCATAGCAAAACTTATCAGCCGATGTTGCTTCTTTAGAAACAGAGACATCACACATCATAATTACATCAGCACCACTAACTGAAATAAATATGTTTAAGTTAAAGTACTTCAATGAATAACACTAAAACGGAAATAAAAATAAATTAAGGCCAAATAGAATAGAAAAATGAACACTTTGAAATATTATTAAAAAGAACTAATAAAGTTAAAATAAAATTAAAAGTTAAGTTAAAATTAAATAAAATTAAATATAAAAAAAATTATTCAAAATAATAATAAATAATGTAATAGCATATAAATAATATTAAAATAACATTGCCACGCACTCTCTCCCCAGAGGTATTTGCACTGTCTATCCTTGGTTTTGCACCTGCCATTGAAACATCTTCCCTAAAATGAGTGAAATTAAGAAAAATAGGTTACACTGATATATCAAAATAATATAAGATGATAAATAATAAATTATGACTAATATATATACAGTAATATACATTTGATATACATAAAACTCACTTGGTCTTTCTCACATGTGTACCCATCCATCTTGTGCAGGTTTGGAGGACACTAAAAAATATATGGAGTTTTACATTTTAAAGCATGTTTAGAATGGCATACTATTTACTGTTTTTAAATTAATGTCGTATGCAGTATACCAGGTAGAGTACGATATGTGAATTTGATGTATGTATAGAATACTAGTATGATCTACTAGATTTGCAGAAATGCAATATACAATACAATACAATATGCAATATACAGCAGAGCACACTGAATGGAATACTGTGTCCCATAATGCAATGTGTTTGACTTGAACCAGAAGGTATATCTTATATATTCATGCTCATCTAATTGACAGCCATACCATTAAACTGATTAAAAAGATTAAGATACAAAAAAAAAAAAATCTATGTTAAAAATTTAATTGTGATGTTTTTATCAGCTGTTTGGACTATTCCTTTGATGTATTAATTATACTGCTGTAGGATGTGTTGTGAGATGTATGTAACAGTGCCCTCACCTGGCTAGAGTTCCCAGTGCACATTTCAGGTATGTCACAATCACTGACAGCGTCACGACAAAGTACACCCATAAACTCCAGCTACAGAGATAGCACAATGATCATTAAAAGTCACACACACAAACAGAAGGCTACAGAGTTTTCTTGTTCGACTCAGCTCCTACCTGACAGTTCTTACAACAGAGACCATCACTGCATTTGGCTCCCTGAGTCAACATACATTTCTTGCAGCAGTTCTCCCCTTCTCTAGCACACTCCTGCAGAAAGACAGAGAAAACCTGATTACATAAGCAGTGTTAGATTAATGTGATCACGATGTTGATGTAAGATCACTCACGGCTGGGCTTCCACAATCACACTCCTCTCCTGCCTCCACAAAACCATTTCCACACTCTGGAGGATCCAAGAGCTACAGAACAAAAAAAGAGTTATAAAGCAAGAGCACTGTATATATATATATATATATATATATATATATATATATATATATATATATATATATATATATATA
>NW_015505764.1:22930-59182 GCF_001515645.1 Sinocyclocheilus grahami | reverse complement strand
GCATAGATAAGATCCCTGAAGTTGCAAAGACTAAAGTCTCAAAACCAAAAAGTTGTTCTTTATCAAAGTTAAGACTGCCACGCCCCCCTAAAACGACTTGTTCTACACACGCCCCCACATGTCTACCTCACTATGTGGAAATATTTGCATAATGTGCCCAAATGTGCACACAAAGAAAGAAGGCATGGTTTCAGTAACCGCAGTTAGTGTTGAAGCAGCATGTCAGGGAGACGCTGTGTGTTTCAGTGCAAAAGCAAAAGCACTTTATTTGGCCTTCCGAATGTAGATGCATTTAGGAATCTTTAAGATTGCTTACAACAGAACATCAATGTATTTTATGGACGACCGTTTCATGAACCTAGGAGAGGAGGTAATTCTGACTTTGCTATGACAATCTGGCGCTTCTGAATCAGCTACTGTTTTGTTATTAGTTCAAGTATTTGGTATTGACTGTTCAAATGCGGAGTTTTGCATATCGTGTGTGTGTGTGCGCGCGAGAGAGAGAGAGAGAGAGAGAGAGAGAGAGAGAGCGAGAGAGAGAGAGAGAGCGCGAGAGAGAAAGAGAGAGAGAGATCACAGTGGAGTCAGCTGTGTTAACCGTGGCTTGTGTACTGCACACATACCAGCTTCATCACTGTGTCTGTCACGCGACTCTGTTCCCCTTTCGGGCTCTGTCTTTACGTTTATTTTGAAAGATGAAGCTCGCGATTATGGTAAGGGACGTTACATTTCCAACGAGTGCTTGCGGTGTTCGGCCAATCACAATGCACTGGGTCAGCTGGCCAATCAGAGCAGACTGCGCTTGTCGGAAGGAGGGACTTTGTAGAAAACGAAGCGTTTGAGAGAGGCGGGGGATAGAGGACCTACAATAATGTACAGTATTTGAAAAATAATGTGTTTTTTGAACATTAAAGCATGTCAACATATTCTGTTACACCAAATACACAAAATAATGATCTTTAAAAAAGCATCATATGACCCCTTTAACTGTTCATTTTGATTAATGTAATGTATCCTTGCTAAATAAAAATATTCATTTCTATAAAATATGTAAAAAAAAAATTAATTCTTCCTGACCCCAAACTTTTGAATATCATTGTATGTATAAAACTTTGTGAATAAATGTTCCAATTTTGTGGAAACCCGTGGCACTTTTTCTGGAGTTCTGTGGGTGCAGATTTTGTGTGGGTTTGGTGACGTACTAAGGAAAGTGATTGCTATGAACACCCAGTCAGAACTGAAGTGGCTTTACCTTTGAAGGTTTGTTGAAGAGACACGCACCACCTCCACTGTTCAGGAAATCATGATACTCTTCCACGTTACAGTCAGAAAATCTCTTGGGTAAGTAGAAGCTGTTAGAGAGAACCACAAAGCACTAGAGTCATACTGCCTAACTTTACTTTCACGCTCTATGTTTAACACAACCGATAAAAAAGGCTATAAAAAAGAGTGTTTGTAATGCTAACCAAAGTCTCACTGAGCTTAAACTGAAAAGCAACAAACCTTACCTCAGTCACCACGTTTACATGCACATTGTTTTCTGATTAAGGTATTTTAGCCATCATTTTGAAAACAATTCCTGAATGCTGCACATGTAATTATATTACAAATAAACTAAGATATGCAGATTCTTTCCCCACTAATTCTATATGGAAATACTGGAGCCGCTTACCAATAGAGGATAATTATTTTTCTTTGGCCATATGTATATGTAAATGAACAAGTGGATGTTCCAATTACAAATAAAAAAGCATTTATCGTTATTACAGGGAAATGCCAGCTGCCCTGTTCAGATTGACACATACTCTAAATAATCAGAATACAACCAAATTCCAAAATCAAAATGTTCATGTAAACCTGGTCACTGTTGTGGAAAAGTTCTCATGGAGACAAATTAATGCTAAAAATGACAGGCTTGGGACAGAAAACAAGATTAATGTGAACTGGTCACACTGAATGTAAACATCAGTCTGGTTAAATGCAAGTAGATATAACTGCAGACCGGAGCTCTCCAAAATGGGGCGTGAACTCCAAAAGTGGGCAGAACCTCCAAAATGGGGCGGGCTCTCTTCGCGCAAAGACTTTCACCATTGGCTCTGGCTTCGGCCAATTGTTTTTGACTTACATTTCAAAATAAACCTTTATAAATTAAACATTGTTTCTAGTTGATCTAAAATAAAATGCTATATAAATAAATATTCTCCGTGAGAGCAGAGCCCAAAGCTCGTGTTCGGACTGGAGTTTGAACCTCTGCTTCATGATGTAATCGCGAATCACCCACGAGCTCTCCCGCGAGCCGTCCCAGCGCAGGGGAAAGATTTTACTCTATCGCTTTGTTCTAAGCAACGGGGTCTCCCGGGGCTCAGAATTCGCAGGGTGGGAGGGGGTAGTGATGCTGGGTGTAACTAAAAAGGTGCCATTGTCTGGTGAGGTCCGGTTGTTGAGTTACGGATCGATCTCATATCGCATAATCTTATTAACTGTTTATCCCTAAACTGCAACTTTCATTTTTGTAGAATAGTGTAGGAAATCAACACTTTAATTGACAACCAATAAAAACTTTAGAATTAGCTGTGGGGTGGAGTTTGCACTGAAGTGGATTGGGGGGGAAAATTGTGCATGCGTGTCATGTGCCTGTCTGTCAATGGGAGGAAGCCACGCCCTATTTTGGAGCTCCCACCCCGTTTTGGAGTTTCCGCCCCCATTTTGAGATCTCCAGGCTGCAGTTATACCCTTCTCGTTAAATGGGGAAATGGTTACGTCGTTACTGACTCTTTTCATTCAGACCAGCAGAGGGCAGGACTCAGACACAAAGAACAATAAAACACATTGTACAAACAAACACAAGGGCTACAGCAGCCAGATTTGTTGAAAATAGGTTGTAAGAATCAGTCAATTCCCTGTATTTACAGGCAGAACTTTACCTCTTCAATAAGGTGGACATGCAGTGTATTGCATTATATATAAATAACAGTTGCTAAATGCATTCACATCTACATTTACTGGTTGCTTATTAGCATGCATATTACTAAAAGACTAGCTGTTTATTAGTACTTATATAACACATATGAATGCCTTATTTTGCATGACCATATTTTAGTCATGCATTTTTTCTTATGAACACCCTGCAGTTCACGAAACCTAGAATGGGAAACCCTGGTCTGAAATACCACTCTTTCTTTTTAGGTGAATCCTCTCTGATTCTGATTACACTTTCCTCATTCTTCCATCTGCATCCAATAGATGCAAATCACAGTTTATCCACTTGTAAACACAGAGGTGTTGCAGTACGCTCAAACTGTACGAGAACGCTGAACACTGCTCAGCCTGTATCAGCTGGGTCGCTGCCCTCAATATCATTCCGAGGCTTTAAGCACTATTCCAATCTGTGACAATCTGCAACAAAGCAGTTTCAGGAAGCCTTAACCGGAGACTGAGAATCAATATGTGCATATCTCAGAGTATGCCATGTGTAAGTGGTTACTCTTCGTTTAACAGACGCTGAGTGTGATCCTGGAATATCACGGCACCTTGTCTTACCTGCTTGAGTAATTAATTTTAAAGTGTTGCAGACATTTTCACAGGATTGTTAACAACTGGTAGACATACTTAAAGGGGGAAAACAGAGAACACAAAACATCCTGTCACATTAACAATGGAGTTAGTGTATCAGATCGAACATGCAGGCTGCATGGAAAATAAACTTCTCAAAACATCCATCAATGGAGAGACAGATCCACATGAGCGTGTCTGTCTGAAAGGCCATTGATACTAGTGTTAATAACATGAGCCGTGAGAGTGTGCAGTAGCTTTCAGGAAATTATGGATATATATATAAAAAACAACCCAACTACATCATATGTGCATGTTGAAACCAGAGGACTTTCTCATACTCAGAAGTTTGGACTTTTTGCCCCAATAGTCCCATATTCTCCTGATAGAGAGAAAGTGCGTAGCTCTGTGTGGTGATTACAACACTTTTTCTCTTAGTCTTTCATCTTCTACACATGGTATTTCAGTTTGGAGGTCCAAAGGAGGAGTTGAGGAAACCTTTGCATTGTAAAAACTGTTAATGACTAATATAAGTGTTCAGAAACATGACTTGTGAAGAGAAGAAGTCTTATTTGAGAAGCTAAGCAAACAGCAAGACGGAGGGTGAACACACACTGAGAGTGCTGGTGTGAATTTCAGCTAACGTCCTGTCAGTAAGCCATTATACATCAGATGGCAGATGGCAGTCACTTTTGTCACCATAATTCTGATTATCTAATTGTATTATAAAAGACTTTTGCATTTAGAGGTAGACTGTGTGTGTGCCACACATGCTTTATGACATTTGGCATTAGCATGAAATCATGATTGTTCTGTTCTTTTGAGTATGAATGACTGCAGACAGTTTTAAACACTTTAAAGGGGACATATAACAGAAAATTAGATTTTCCTTTATCTTGTGAAATAAAAGAGTAATACTATTTTTTTTAACTCCAAAAAAAACTATGCTGCAAAAAAATCTTTATACTTTATACTTGGTGTTCAGCTACTTGATTTTGTTGAGATTTTTTTATTTTTTATTTAATTACGGTAAAGTTCAAACTATATACAAACCCAATTCCAAAAAAGTTGGGACACTGTACAAATTGTGAGTAAAAAAGGAATGGAATAATTTACAAATCTCATCTGACAGCAAACCCCAAAAAAAGCCTATTTAATTCTAGGAGGTGGAAAATACTGAAAGATCTTAGCTAATATTATCAGACTGAAATGCATGATATGACCCCTTTAAACTGAGAGGAGCCCAATAATCCTCTCTTAACGAAACATGTCCCACTATGAGCTATCAGCCAAATTAAAAACCAGTAAAAAAGAGAGCACATAGGAAACTGCAGAATATTCCAACACAATGCAACTTCTGCCATATTGCTCTCTTGACTGAATAAAATTGAGGCCATAATGCTATTAGATGGAGTGAGGGGCTGAAAAGACTCAGCAGCTGACTGGTCGACAGGACACGAGCGAGTAGCATGACACAACCAAGCGTCTGCTCACCTGCTGTCCCATTCGGGATTGAGGGGAAATGCAAAAGGTATTAAAACACATGGATAAAGACAAACCAACACACACAGATGCACACTATGACATGAACAAAATCGCTTCACAGGTATCTGATCACCTCACATCAAAGCATTTCTCGAATAACCACTGTGAACATTTCTGACTGTTTTAAGCATATATACTAATTATTAGCTGTGGTTTGTTATTCTGGTAATACAATTTTTCAGTTTGACACTGAAAAACACTGTCTGTGAATGTTAGATTGCTAAAAAAAAAAAAGATCCAGGGCAAATTTGAAACGTGAACAGTGAAATTTCAAAATCCACATGTGAAATGTCAACAGTGGAGAGCCAAACGTAGAAAATCGGACTATAATGATCAATAACACTTTCTCATGACATTTTGAGGATATCATGTTCTAATTTTACACAGGTGTTCATATTTCAATCTTACAAAAATGCTCTATTTCAACCCAATATCAAAAGAAAAAAATATGTATTTGGCATTAAGAAAACAGTATTTTAGAAATAAAGTTTTATTTGCAGTGTATTTTGATGATAATTAAGAACATTGACATTGATCTGGATGTCATCTGGAGTTTTTATGTAATGTTCAACTGTGATTCTTATTACTTTAATACAAAAAAAGAATTAATTTTTTTGGACATTACAATAATAAGACTTGATTTTAGGGTGAAATGTGAATGTGAAATCTGCATACTTTGTGGAAGGTTTTGTGAGATTCACCCTCACAGATTGTAATGCTAATTTACCCACCCATCAACAGTCTGTGAGGCCCCCGTGAAAATGAGAACAGGACACAAATAGGAGTAAGCGCTGAGACAGATGAAGCCAAATTATTTACTGCCACCTAGTGGAACTCATGAAATAGTGTTTAAATCTGTCTCAAAGTTTCTCACTGGCTGTCAGTTAACAACATCTGACATGACGGAAAGTATTATGGATCAGTGAGTGGCACAGATTTCAAACACTGTTACTTTGACTACATTTAATTTAAAGTTATTTAAGCAACAAAACACAGGAACACAGACTCAGCACAAAGCATGACAGGCAGGATTCAGTAAGACTAATATGCATGTCCAATAGGGTCTCAAAACTTAAGCGAGTTATGTGTATGTGTTAGGAAATCTGGGAAATCTGCTTTATTTGAAACTTACCCAACATCATCCATTATGCAGCCAGACCATTTATCTTCACACTTGCACTCCCCTGTGAGGGAAAGATGAAGATGGATTACAGTGACAAACTATGAGAGTCTGTTTGTGTGAGTACTCCTGCATTTACTGCCAAAGCACGTACAAAAAATATAAAAGTTGAACAGGAAACGAGAACACTCACCATTTAAAATGCGTTTCTTATCAGAAAATATGCCGATATTTTGTCCTAGTGACTGGGCGAGAGCTATGGCCATTTCTTCGGTCTTTCCATACTAACAAATTAGAGAAAAAAATCACCCAAACAAAAGCCTTTGAGACTGATAAACAGATACATTTTCATTAGTTAAAAGCATCTTTCATAACCATAACCACAAACCTCATTGACTCCGCCTCCTTTAGTGAGTGAGCAGACTCCGCCCATATATGAGGCTCCTCCCCAGTTGCTATGGAAACGGTTGCCTCTAAAAAGAAGAGAGAAAACTGATTAGAAATGCCACTTTACCTGATCATAAAACTAATGTCTGCTGTGTATTTTTTTATAACTCACGAGAAAAGGTGAACGGAGTCACACTTTTCTTTAATAAAGTCTCTTCGGTACTTCATAAACTCTCGTAATGTCACCATGGGATCGTCATTGATGTTAAATCTGTTGTCTGCAGCCCATGTTTCCATCGCAACCAAGACAATTCTAGTGTTGAGTTGCTCTTTGAAGTACTGCAGATACAAACAAAAATGATTTATTAACAAGAGGTGAACAAAGAATTATATCTTTTTCATGAAAATCTGAATCCCCAAGACACAGATGATGACTGCAGAATGATGGATGGTTTTCTTTTATTCTAGAGCTCAATTTGACATATTGAACAACAGAGTGACGCAGATAAATGCCAACTGTCTCTCACAGAGAGAGAGAGAAATGGAGGGATGTTTATGTGACTGCATGCACAAGGTCTATTTGTCTTGGGAAACCGATGAGGATCAGCCTTCTGTTTAATGGATATACAGTGTAAGAACAAAAAATATTAAAAGGATATATTATTAAAATGAATAATAGAAGACTATGAATTGCATACATTAGCAACTTACCAGATCAGCCATATTTACAACAGATTTGGCGTAGTTATTCGTTTGTCCAACGGAAAGGCGATGTTTCTTGTACTGGGAAAAATGAATGTGAATACATAGTAAAATGAATGCATTGCAGGCATTAAGAAATAAAACAATGATAAATTGGTTAATATGTTGGTTAATTAGGTCACTCATCTTACCATTAAATGATCATTTATGACCATCAGCTCTATATATTTGGTCTCATCTGAAACACTCCGTGGATTTCGCAATATCTGTGAGAAATTTGACAGTGCATCATTTTCATGTAGTTTATGACTCTGATTAGCTCTGAGAAGGTGACAACAAGAGATTGGAATCGTAATGATTCTGGATCCAATTCCAATTAAGGAATCTTGTTACTTTACGATTCCATAAACATTTCTTTTAGTTTTGAAGAAGAAATTAATATGCAAAGTGTGGAAAATAATTCTTAATGCATTCAAAACTATCAGCAGCCTGTTACGAAATAATTAGATGATTTAAGATCTAAACAGAACAGTAATAATTCAAAAATATTTTTTAATCCCAAAAACAATGTATCACACACTCAGAAGTTTTGTTCATTCTTGTGCATAGACTGACATGCACTGACATTGCGTTGTCATGACAACAGTAAAGTTTAAAAGTTGCACTGATGTGAATACTGCATATTTTATTTATATTTTGTTAAAGCCTTCAGGCAACATCAGTAGAAAAATGCAGATGTTCTAGAACAACAGAATCAAATTATTATTATATTATTATTTAATATTATATAGTATTATATAATTTATATAATATTATTCCAATATTATTTTAAAAAGCATTCTGAACTATTTGTGATTCCCAATCCTAGTGACAAACATGTTTCATATCATCACCCTGCAGCATGCAAAACATGCTTACTGCAGAGAAACAGCTGATCTATACATTAGTGCCATAAAGAGTCCACAGCCCTGCTGTAAATATTTGATGGGGAGGAAAACAAAGACACAGAAGAAACAGAAAGAGAGCAGCACTTACAACAGCACTGAAATCACATCAGATCACACACACACACACACACACACACACACAAACACAAACCATGAGCCATGTATGTTATAAGTATACACACCTGTCTCCTTTTCCTCCTGTGGGCGGCACTAGACAGTGGAGGGTTCTGGAACGGTGACTGTGCCAGGTGATCTTAAACAAATATTAACTATCAGTATGGACAGTTGAGCACAAAGTGCATGCACACAAAAATAACTCATTCTGCTTTATTAATTAGCCCCCATGGGCCCTTATATATAGTATACTCATGCTATATACATCATGCTTTATACCTGAACACGAGAATAGTTCATACCTGCAGAAATGAAGTCCTCTGGGGGGTCCAAACCAGGAGACTGATAAATCATGTGCACATGAACCTCCTCCTACAGGGAAAAATCAGAGGATACGATATGATTCATATGTGTAAATTCATATTCCGGGTTGCCGGAATTTTACCGTATAAAATACAGTAGCAACGTTTTAGGTTTTACGGGTTTAACTTAAATTTACAGTTAAATACCGTAATTTCATTAACTCATATAATGTTAATATACCAACCTATTGAAGTACTGAAATCTGTTTTGTACCTTTGTAATACACTGATAACCACCCAATGCAGGTGGTGATGAGAAAGTCACATGATGAACCAAAGCACATCACAAGCAGCCTTTAAATAATAACATATATAGAAGGTGCACAGTGTCATTCACACAGACACTAAACACCATTCATGCAATAAACATGAATTTAACAACATTAGGTGTAACACACAACCCTAATATACAAAACTGATAAGAAAAAACTAAGAAGAAACATAGTTATTTCAACAAAAAAACATCAAATTTGAAATGTAACACAGGGAATTCTGGGAATGTCAATTTACGGTTATTCACTGTAAATTATACACTCTTTTTCCCTTCCAAAAATGGTATACTACTGTAAAATTAATGTCCAATACATGTAATGTCCAGTACAGTTTTTCACCGTATATAGTAGGGGAATTTACCGTTAACCATTTAACAGGTTTTTACTGTAGCATTTTTACAGTCTTTTTTTACAGTGTATGTAACACTTAGAGAGTTTGATGAGACACACTGTTAAGTTTGTATAAGAAAGAGACAGACAGCACATATCATTAATAAAGCAAGTCACATTTTTATTTAGGCAATTTGTGTCAAAAAATTCTAAATGTACTAATTACAATATTTTGTAGGCCAAAACAAGTTTGTTACAGTAAGTTACTGTTTTGTTGTTTAAATTCATTTTCCTCAAAATATTTTTTAAATGTTTATACAGACTTTGACAAAAAATATGACTATCCTATTCACAAATGTGACATCAAGCTTATTGCGAGGAAATAGTTAAGACAGTTTAGAAAATAAGATGGAGAAGTGGAAAATGAATGTTTTGACTACCGTTTGTTGGAGTCTCTAAAATACAACTTGATTTGCTTGAGAGGAGGCTCCACAGACTGTCCTTAAAATTAGCAACAGAATTGTCTTTTAAAAGGCCACTGTATGATTCACACACTGTTAATTTTAATATTTATTCTGGTTTTGCGTTTATTCACGTTACACTCTAACGTTATAGTTTAATAGCTCGACGTCCCGCCGCACCCGCCTCAGTGAATTTGTGTGCGCTCCCGAAGAGTCCCCAAACACAAACACTACACGACGAAACCGGACAGAAGATCACTGATTGCGTGATAAAATTACTGTTATATCACCAAAAGAGTCATTTAAAGCACAGTTAATCAGGTATGTGTGCGATATATTGGTCCTGAGAGCATCACTCGGATGAAACTAAAACGCAACATGTTGTATCATAATGTTAGCCGTTATCTGAGATGATCTTGTTAGCGCTCGAATATACTCTTGAATTAATCAAAACTAACCATAAACCAAAAACAACACTTCTGAGCTCGTGAAAACACAACAAATGTAACTTTAAAATAAGTCGCTTCTGATAGACACAGCAAGAAAATCCTTACAGAGATGCGATTTTCTGACATCTATTGTTGTAATGACAGAGCGCACGTTACGCAGAGACATACATTTACTCTCCATGTAAACAGTACACATCATGCCTGTTGTACATATACACAGAGACGTTTATTGTAGTCTACGCTTAGAAACACACATTAACACTTAATACACACACACTCATACTTAATACGACACATATTTAAGCATTGCAATCATCACTGGATTTTGGCTCATCTTTACTGTATGTCTGTGATGGAGTGGGCATTACAACAAGACTTCCAGTACACTTTCTAAATTTACATACAATGGTATGAAAACTTTCACTTTGTAAGCAAACTTGCAAATTACCTGAAGACTGCAGAATAAAATGAGAAAAAAACATGACGCTTTTTTCTCTCGTCATTCTTCTCCTTGACTAAAAATGTAATTTCATGTCCCCTTTCCCCACAGGGTTCCAGTGTTTTCCTGCCTCCAGTCATGTCTTGTCGTGACGTTCATGCCACCAATGCTTTCGCCTTCATCATCGGGATGCTGTCAGTGGGCGGTCTGACCGTCGCCACGCTCATTCCCCAGTGGAGAACCACCCGCCTGCTCACCTACAACGCAATGCCAAAAACGTGACCATGTACGACGGCCTGTGGACCAAGTGTGTGCTGTGAGATGGTTCTTCGGGTTGCTATTACTTTGATGCAGACTGATATGCGAAAGTAGACCAGTTGGACCTGGACCTGCTGCAGTTCTGTTTACCTGCTGGTAGGTACTCATGATGGGTACAATGAACTCGTTCTTCAGTTTATAAGGCTGTATGAACTACTTTTTCCTCCCTAATTCCATGTTTTCCATTTTAATTCTGTTTTAATAGCTTAATTTTAAAGAGGCCATATGATGCTTGTTACTGTTTTCGTTTATGTATAAAATCTGCAAAGTTACCACAAAACCATAAAGGGATTTATTCTAGCAAACAGAGAACACTGCTCCAGACTTGCCTAAAATGCACTGATTGAAGTCTAGATGTTACTTCTGCAAACATCTACATCACAGTTTGAAATATTAGCATAATGCCTGCCCAAAGGCATATGCAAAGTAAGAAGGTCAGGTGAACTGTAGTCTCAGCCTCAGACGTCACGCCCACGGACCGTTGGCTGAATGCCTGATACATACAGCACACAAAACTGGAAACACTTAAAGGTCCCCTGAAATGCTTAGAAACACACAGCGTTACTCTGTGTTGACGTCACTTTAACTGAAACAGGAAGACAGGGCGGGACATATCAAGCAGCCCCGCCCCTTTTTAAAATAGCCAATAGCGTTTGTTTATATCACAGCTTGGGCTAGAGCTGTTGAGCTCCGTAAAGCCGCATTTGACAGGGTATGCCAGCCACAATCTCATCCATATTGCTATAAAATATAGCATTCTGTGTAGAATTCAAATAGCTCTGATACATTTTGTGGTCTGTGTGATCCGCTCCGTGCTATCGTGTCTCTGGACCGGAGCAGAGTGTGTGTGCTAGCGTGTTTTTAGGGTGGTTAGCGTGACACAGCGCGAAACCAGACTTCTTTTTTTCCTCAATGAAAAGCATATTTACACTGTTTGAATTGTTCCCTGTCCCCTATATAGTGCACTACGTGCCATCCACTGTACAGAAAATACTAATTCTGTGGACAAGTGACCGATCTCAGCCCCGCGGCTTCAGCGTCTATTTTATAGTGTAGGGGGCAGGCGCTTCGGATTCATTTGATTGGACAGAAAGTTTGATGAGAAGCTGAAGTATGATGTGACGTCAAAAAAATTGTTGAGCCGTTTTGGCAGAAGTGACGAACTGAAAGCTTTGAATGCTTATATCTTCTAAATGTGAATTTTGTCACTGTTTTGGAGCACACTGCCTTATAGATAACCTTAAGACTAACATATTGATACTAACACCCAAAAAACTTTTAATTTTGATTTCATGGGGACTTTAAGGAGTTTCGAAGTCGTCATTGGATTGGTTGAATTATACAGGATTTCTGGGAGATGTGTGTGTCGCATTTTTTAACGTTGCGCCTGGAAACAAAGATGCAGTGCTCTCTTAATGCCCTCTTGGGCGGGCCTTGGCCATTCAAAGTGGCCAAGGTTCCCAGGCCTTCTGCCGTCACTCTGAAGGTCTGGCTACGCGAGACTAGGAGAACTGTAGTGCTATGTTGTGGAGATGCTGTGTGTTTCAATGCGAAAGCAAAAGTCCTTTGTTTGGCCTTCTGAAAACGGATTAAATTAGGAATCAGATTTACCAGTTTAATAATAAAAAAAAAAAAAATCAAATCAAATGAAATGTGAACAATTCCTTTCATTTTTTGGCAAACAGTGCTGCACAACAGGGGTTTAATGTTTAAAACAAGGATGACAAATTGTGATATTCCTTAAAAAACTGTCATATTATTATTGTTACTAAGTATATTCTACTTTACAATAGTAATATATTTCTGTCATAATTTCTTCAGGTTTCAAACCAAACGGATTGTAGTTAAGACCTTTGGGTTTCTGCGTCTATATGACAAAGTTTTGTCAAATGTAATGATAAAACTTGTGATGTGACTCTTAGAGCAGCTCTGGAGATGAAGTTCATATGTAGTGTCCTATATATAGTGAGACAGCAGTTGCTGAAAACACAAGCTGTGTCGCTCATTTAGTCATTTATCTACTTCATATTAAATAGCAGTTTTTTTGCGGTTTATATTCACTGACACTAATCTATATCGCTGTTTGATTAAATGAGCAGCTCTACTTTTGATTTATTCATCCAATTTGTACCAAATTCCAGGACATTAGCGTTGTACACTAAATAAAAAAATTTTTTGACTGGTTTTAGTGATTCCGTCCTAATTTTTTGCATCACGGAAATCATAGGGTTTATTCTGTTGACATCAGCCTCTTTTCTCCACAGGTCTGCTGTTTTCCAGCTTGGCTCTTCTGCTCTGTCTCACTGGCATGTGTAAAACTGCTTGCTGCTCCAAAACTCCTGATGACATCAAGAACTCCCACTGCTTGGTCAACAGCTCAGGCTGCCATCTACTTGTTGGGATGCTTCTGTTTCTAGGCGGGGCTATTGCCATGCTGCCCTCTGTCTGGTTTCTGTTCCACACGCGTAACCTTAACGAGCGCTACGATAATCTGTTTGCTGTTGAGTTTGGGGTGTATGTGGCCATCAGCAGTGCTGGTGGTCTGATCTTAGCCGCTCTGCTGATGTTCATGTGGTATTGCATGTGTAAAAAACTGCCTTCACCCTTCTGGCTACCTCTACCTGAAGGACCTGCAATGACCAACAGCCTCTCCGTGCAGCCCCTCATGACCAACGGCTTGCCTTCTCCCATGACATACGCACCCCAGAGCTTCCTTCCGGCTGTTCTGGATGCCCCCACTTTTGTTCCAGCACAGGGTTACCCTCAACCTGCACCCACACAGCCTATGCCGCCCCATGTCTACATGCCACAGATGTCCATACCTGATAGTTACGGCTCAGAAGTTGGAGCCTCACAGGCATATAGATACACTCCCTCTCAAAGCTACACGCCTTCTCAGGGATATGCCCCATCTCAAAGCTACGCCCCCTCAGAGGTATGCTGGGCACCGCTATTCCACACGCTCCCGTATTTCGGGCATTGAGATTAACATTCCTGTCCTTACAGACTGACATTGAGTTAGTTGTTTCAAATCAAACAGGTCAAACTGGTATTCTATTCCTATAAATTAGAAATCGTAAATTAGCTGTGGCAGTGAATTTGAACAAAATGGTGAAATTGAAAGAAACGCCTTTTATTCACTTGATGTAGCAGGTGCCTCTTAGTAATAGCACTGAAAATGGCCAAAACAATGTAAAAATGGTCATCAAACCAATAACACAAGTGGAATTAGAAAGTTGTGTACCTCTCTCAATAAGCTTTATTCATAAAACACAAGCAGAACAAATTTCTGTGTAAACTGTTCATTATTTCACTGAGTATGTTGCATTAAATTCAGTGTGACAGGTTTACGTATTATGTACACAGAAATTCATTCTGTTATGTCTTTATTCTGCTTTTAAACCTCAACAGTAACACTGAACTTTTTAACCTGTTAGTGAATATGCCTGCTAATATCTAAATGTGATTAGTAAATGCTAAAAAGAGACGCAACCTACACTCTGTTTTATGACTGCTTACACTTGTATTACTGTCAATGTCATGAAGTTTCATATTTGCCTTTTTTACGTTGCCTTGTTGTAATACCTGAACATCATGTTTTTGTTTTGTTTTTCTAACTTTCTGATATTATGTGAAGGAGAATTAATTTTTACCTGCTGTTTATTATTATTTTTTGCAATGGAAAGAAATTTTTAATTTTTGTTTTGTCGTCAGTTTAAAAACTGTCAAGATGCTACATGAACACTTACGTAACATAATCTGTGTGTTTTTTTATGTTTAAGGGTTTGCAGGTTTTAAAAAATAACCTTGTAGTCTGACTTGTTACTCACCGATGCCTGATGCCTTTGAGCAGTTTAACTACTGTTATCAAGACTACTTCCACTTTTAGATTTATGCTTTGTAATAAGCCTTACATGAGCAACAAACCATGAATGAAACACTACACTGCATTCCACTCTCTTCTTTTAGTGCAAATGTTTTTATTGTGTTTTAAAGGTGTCACACCAGAGAAGTCAGTGCAGTGTAACTCAGAGCATTTGAATGACATGCTGTAGTAGTATGTTTGTTTACTGTTATACTGTCTTAAAAACAAATAGTTCCTATTACATTGCCTATGACATATTGCAAAGATCAATTTCATCTTGCCTGTTTCTACAAAGCTCTATTGCAAAATGTAAATTTTATGTAATGTTTTTTTTATTTGTTTACATAATCAGTGTATAGAGTACTAATGTCTTGAGACCAGTTTATTAAATGCTGTCCCTTGGTGTCTGAATTGCCTTCAGGGAAAGCATACCTGTAGAGTTATTTCTTTGAATTACTGGGCTTAAATGTTGTATCAAATTAAAATGGAAAACATTTAGCTAACAATTATACTGCAAGCAAAGCAAGATAAATGTTGATTATAAATATAATTCAATTCAAGGCTGAATAACTTTTTTAAAAATTCCCTAATATTTATTCATAAATTATTAGGTAAAACATTTATTATATTGAAAAATATATATATTTTTTTTATCTATAGTTTTTTTTAAATAATTGGATAGCCAATATTTTATTAATAATTTACCCAATATTTGTTTGCTCTATGCATTTTATGCTTAGTAGAGTACAATGTCGAAAGCTTAAGAACACTGACTTCAAGCAAATATACCGAAATCAAATGAGAGCCACGCCTATTGAGTGCTTTTCATATGATACACAGAGTGGCTGCCTATGAAGAGTTTCAAATCAGTCACTTATGAGGTTCCATTTTATGGAGGATGGCAGCTCACTAGTTTTGGAACAGAGAGACAGTCAGTCTCAAGACGTTAAACAAAAGCTGACCTGAAATATCAGACAACTCCAGTATTCAACAATTACATCACTGCATTTAGCAGACACTTGCAACTTAACGTGAATTTGATGTGCGTATTATCAGACATGCATTTCTTGGGAAATGACCTTGCTGTTGTTAGCGCCATGCTCTACCAGCTCAGCTACAGGAACACTACACATCCTGCCAGCACACTTCTGCACGCTTACACTCGCTGCCAGAGGGAATATCAGTGAGCTAGATAAGAAAGACGAGGGAGACACAGACCTCGTTTCTATGGAGGCTGTTCCAGTCCACCCCCCATATACTCACGTATGAGGATTAGCCATATAACGCAGATGGCCTCTCAGATGTATTGGCTTAAAATAAGATGGGGTTTTCTGTATTGGAGCAGAGGAGGGGGTGTGTGTGTTCTCTTGGGGACTAGATCATGAATAGAAAGCAGGTTGGGGGATGGCACACTTTCATTTTTTTGGAAAGTGTGTTAAAAATGTTGAGGGGGTGGGGTGCCTGCTGCCCCGAGAAGGGTATAACTGCAGCCTGGAGATCTCCAAATGGGGGCGGGAACTCCAAAACGGGGTGTGAGCTCCAAAATAGGGCGTGGTATCCTCACATTGGCAGACAGGCACATGACACGCATTCGCAGGGTATGAGGGGGTAGTGATGCTGAGTGCAACTAAAAAGGTGCCATTGTCCGGTGAGGTCCGATTGGGGAGTTACGGAACGATCTCATATCGCATAATCTTATTAACTGTTTATCTCCTGAACTGCAACTTTCTTTATCACAATCCCGCTGTGGTCAATTTCACGGGTTAAGGTTAGGGTCAGGTGTGGTGTAGGTTTAGGTGTAGCATTTTTTGTAGCATAGTGTAGGAAATCAACACTTTAATTGACACAACCAATAAAATCTTTAGAATCAGCTGTGGGGTGGAGTTTGCACTGAAGTGGATTGGGGGAAAAACTGCGCATGCGTGTCATGTGCCTGTCTGTCAATGGGAGGAAGCCACGCCCTATTTTGGAGCTCCCACCCCGTTTTGGAGTTCCCGCCCCCATTTGGAGACCCCGCCCCATTTTTGAGGTTCTGCCCACTTTTGGAGTTCACGCCCCATTTTGGAGATCTCCAGTCTGCAGTTATACCTACTTGGCCGCCCCGCTCCAGAGATGATCATCCACCCCCAACGCTATCAACCCGACTGTCCGCTGAGTGTAAGATAGAGGAAATGAGAGACATGGAGAGAGAAGTAAGAGATGTCTCTCAAAACACAAACTCATTGACGTACAATCAGATGAAAACCCTCCCTCCAAAAACACACTGTCCTGTTTTTCTAGCAGAAAATTTTGATTGTAGCATAAATCGATTTTAAGCAAGCCTCGTCCAGACTGTCACCCCAAATCTGATTTTTGTGCAAATCCGATTGAAATCAGATCATATTTAGATATTCTGAATGGAAATGAACTACATGGAATATCTGTTTATATCTGTTTCATATGTGGTTTGAAATCCTATTCAAATCACATTCCTGGAAATCCGTTTCAGTCTGACTGGTCAGATCAGATTTAGCGTAGCTTTTTCACATTCTCATGCCGTGTAAAATGTAAACACGTCAGACATTTTTGTAGAAAACATGCTAAACGGCTTTGCAGAAACAAGCTTGAGTTGTTGCGAAGTGCAAGTCAAGCGGAAAAACACAATATACTGCTAGTATACGCACCACTTTGAGTTTTGAAAGTAGTGGAGACGGCAGCACGGAATAAAGCCGCACATTCCAGCTTCCTGCGTTTCTGCCGCTGCCTCACTAGACGAAATATAATAATATTATATACCGGTATTAGTCAACCTTAACAGGTTCAATTTGTTAATGACGTTTTTCCCTATAATTCCATTATTATCCTATAACTATTAATTTCTTTTAAAAAAACTTACTGACCACAAACATTTGAACAGTCGTGTAAATAAATAAATACATTATTATTAATGAACATAAATGTATTATTATAATAATTTAGCAAATAAATTAAATTATTGTTAATACTTCACTGTGCAAGATTTTAGAAAAGCTATATACTATCATGCAATAGTAGCTATATTCTTACCTATTTGGCTAAGGGCTAAAATTATTTCCAGCCAAGCAAACATCAATCAAAAATCATGTGCAAAAAATCAGGAGTAAAAGTAAAGTAAAGAAGGTCCACTTTGATTTCATTATGACTTCAGGTAGGTTGAGGGGCAGAGACCCTGCATGTACTGTGAGCATTTTGCAGAATCCAGCAGTGAGAGACGCTACAGAGGCCAAAGAGGGACACGTTTTCATGTCCCCCGCTGCAGTGCGAGGCGGATGACAGATGCATGTGCCATATGGTAAACAGGACTATACTGTCTCTCTGGTTTCTGACTGTGTCTGAATGGGCCTAAAATTAACACTCGCCAAGCGCCAAATGCGAGTAAAAATCAGCGTTGGCTGATTTAAAGAGTCAGTAAAGAGTTGGGAGAAAATCAGATATGTGTCAGATCCGGGTTATATGCATCAGGTTTTAAAGAGACAGCGCTGATTTTAAAGTGAAACCTGCTGAAGTCTGTCATTGATTTAAATCAAAGAACAAAAAAAAAGAGAAATCCTTGGACTGTTCTAGTAGCTGATTAACTTTTATAGCTTGAATAAAGATTAATATGTATAGTTTATGCATATATAATATAGTTTATGTGAAGATTGTTTTCAAATCACTTAAATTAAAAGTTGTTATATATTTCAGAGCCTATTAAATGTTAAAAATAATAGCTTTCAATTATACTGTCATGTTGAATGGCTATAATAAATAGGTAAAATTGATGGAAAATGCACCAGCAGGAAAAAAAACATTGTAAATATGTTTAGTTATTGTAGTAGTAATAACTGCCTGTTTTTGCAAAAAGAGTTTCATGGCCGGTAAAAAAAAATTTTGGCCGGTAAATTTTAGCATGTCACCGGCCATTGGCAAGTGTGGCAAAAAGTTAGTTTTAGGCCCTGTATATATATATATTATTTTACCACATTATTTTAAAATGTGTATACATGTGTTTATAAAATCTTTAAGCATTATTATAAATATTTAATATACATTTACATTTATAAAGATAAACATTTGTGTGAATTATGCTGAATTTCATTCATTAAGCCATTTCTGATGTCATAAAGACTCTGGACTTATAATATGTGACTGAACAGATAAAACAAAGCTGAGAGAAAAAAGCAAACTGTGAATGGATCATAAACTCCCTCCTGTGTCACTGAACAGGCTTCATTCTCCCATTAATGAAAGAACTTCAACATCTCAGCCTTTCACCGCTGCTTTAAATTACACAAATCTCTTCATTAACATGTACCTCTGTGAGTCACTTAATGAATCAGATCATCGTTCTGCGACTGAGAAATGACATTCCCTCTCTAAAACCTCAGTGTCTCAGTGACACAGCTTTAGCTTGTCTTTCACTGATATGCCCTCCTCGTTCTCCGCCAGCGTTCACATGGGATTCTGCCATTAGCAGATAATAGCTGTGCTTTTGCAGTGTCAGGTATCTCTATCGACTGTGTGATGGGCTTATCAGTCAACACATGACCTGTCTGCACAGGAAATACCCTGTTAAACTGCTCTGGGGAGTTTCCTTGCCTCAAACAATCACTATCAAGTTTAGTTAGTTTCATCCACAGACACCTTAAAACCAAAGTAAAGATGCAGCAAGTATGCTATAAAAACTGTGGTAATACAATAATTATTTTGACTTTAAAGCTAATAAATAACATGATGACAGATATATATCTCATAATACTGATATGGGCAATATTTGCTTTGTTTAAAGCAGGAATCCACTATACGTACACTTGTAGTATTCTCTCCTCCTGGTTCAATCATGTATGTGTGGTTCCCATCAAAGAACATCCCACTAGAGAGAAAGAAAAAGAGAGAGATGGTAATGCATACACTGTAAAAAATTTCTCTGTAAAATAACGGTAAAATACTGGCAGCAGAGTCACCAGCAATATACTGTAATTCTATGTTATTAATACTGTGAAATTACATTACAGTTATTTACTGTAAAAAAAAATACATGGAATATATTATGTGATTATTACTTACAAAACACTCTAAAAATACATTGGAAATTAAAATCATATAAGGAAATTACCACAGTAAAAGCACGCCTTCCTAAAACGCCTCGTTCAAACACGCCCCTACATATCTACGTCACTGTGTGGGAAGATTTGCATAACAAAGAAAGAAGGCGTAACTTTTATTCTCGCTGTAGTATTGTTGCCGCTGCCATATCATGGAGACAACTATTTTGTTTGGCCTTCCAAAAGAGCACACAACTAGAAATCAGTGGTTAAGTTTTATTTACAACACTGTTCCAGAACAGTACAACCCAAATATTTGAGTGTGTGCAGCGCATTTTACCGGAGGAAAGTTTCCTGAACCAGGTAAGGGGCGTAACATTTCCGTCGCATGCTTGAGGTATTCAGCCAATCACAACACACTAGATAGCTGGTCAATCAGCGCACACCGACTTTTCAGAACGATGAGCTTTGTAAAAATCGACGCGTTTCAAAAAGGTGGGCCATAGAGGAGCAACAATTATGTACAGTATGTGGTAAATAGTGTTTTTTGAACCTTAAACCACGTAAACATATTGCCCTACACCAAATACACAAAATAATGTTTTTTTAGCAATGTCATATGACCCCTTTAAAAGCATTGTGAACATTTGTGTAAGAAAAAGTGCATAAAAGAATACAAACTCAAACTTGGTAATATAGCTTATACAGTTAAATGAAATTGTGTTTTAAAAGTTTAACAATCAATAATGTGCTTGTACTCAAACTCATGTGAAACAACCATTCAGCGCCTTTGTGCTATTGCTTCAAATGGACAGCCCATAATGCATTGCGTACTACAGTACAAAACCGTAATACATAAATACTAGGGCTGGGTAAAAAATATTGATATCTCGATATTAATCGATTCTCATTTTTACGGAACGATATCGATTCTTAAATCCCAAGAATCGATTAGTCTAGCCTGTTTTCAGTTAATGGACAGAACATTGAAGGGCACTTCCCATCCAATATATCGCAATAAGCACTGTGCTTTGATACTTTTAATATGAAACAAAGTCTCAGATTTCAAATTCTGTCAATTGTATTGCAATATTCAAACAATAAATTTTGTTTTGGCACTGTTTAATGTGTAGTGACAGATCGCTGTAGCTCCTCAGTTCAACAGATGCGGCAAGGTGCACGTGAACTGATCATCTCCTCCACATTAATACCAGTTTCAGCACAAAATAAACATGACTAAACATCCGAAGGTAAGTTAAAAGAAAGAGTACAACTTTACAATCTGTATTCTGTCTCATTTAGCCTAATCGCTCAATCAGTGTTTCAGCCGTCCAAAGATGTCAATATAAAGGCTTGTAAACAATGTCACGTAACGTCACATTTACCTCAGAAAAACATATTCAGTGACCATAAACTCATTAGTCAGATAGAAAAATAAACTGTGGAGAGGGGCATTTTGCTAAATATATGCACCATATAACATATTCATTATAAATTGTACTGTTCTTCAATGTTTAATTTATGTTTGAATAAATCCATCAAGTTTTTATAACAGCCACCATTATGTTTATATTTCAAAAAAACAAATTGAAGTAGACATATTATTATATAATTGTAACTTTATTATTTTAAAAACATCAAGTGTAATTTTAACAAATCAGTCAATTTTAACCTTCAATATTATAGTAATGTAGTACCAACTGACTCAGCAGTTTTACAGCATTAGTTGAGAGATTTAGTTTTCTTTGAGAAAATTTGGCATGTACTGTACCTGATCTATATCCAAAATAATCAATATTGAATCGAATCGCAAGCTTGTGAATGAGAATCGAATCGTAAAATTTGTGTCAAAACCCAGCGCTAATAAATACAGTAGATTAGTGTTGAAAATGGGCTGTAAATTAACAGGAGTTGCTTACCGTGAAAATTATTGCCCAGAATGCATTGTTTTCTACAGTACATTTCTGATTTAATAGAAAACAGTACTGTCAGAATATGGCCGTTATTTTTACAGTAATTGTTTACAGTGTTAGTACGTTATACAGTTTAGTGGCCATTATATTAAAAACTAATGTTATACAAAAACATGCTGATTAAAGAGCCTTTTTAATTGATGTTGAATGTTACTTACATTCACATTTAAACTGTAATTTTGCTAGCTAAATCTATCCAATTTAGAAGTAGAATTTAAATGACTTAACATTTAAAGAATTTAATAAAAACTGTAATTTTTTAACTAGAAGCAAAGTTTGTCAACAAACTTTGAATGCTGGTTTGACAAAATCTTGATAAAGTTTAAAAAGTTTAAAAAGCATTTAAATTTGGAGGTTTATATCTGCCTTATAGACAAATACTATGATGAAATGAAAGGTTGAAGTTCTTTCAATTCAATTCTGCATAATTCTGCAGAGTATATACTGTATACTGCCTACTAATTTAGAAAAACTATGCAATTAACAGTTCTATGCTACATTGTTTCACATAAACCTCATCATGCTGCATGATTAATTCAGTGAGGGGCATTCAGTTATCATCTTGTATATGGGTCAAAGACGAAAAAGTGTTAAAGCATAAAAACAATAAGTGTAATACTGATGTAAATTGTTGTTGTTGTTGTTTTTAATTTTCTGTTTAATTTAATTGCAATTTTGTTTTTGTTTTTCTGAGCAAAAAATAAATATCATACATTTTTCCCTGATTTACAGAAGAGACCCACTAAAACGTCATTCAATGTAACAATCTTGTCAGGCATATTTACAACAAAAATCAATTTATGACATATTAAAAGACTGATTTCACCCCAAATACTAATTAGTTGTAATTTTACATTTTTTAAATTTGCCACTATCCTAGGTTTTGCCCATTTGTCAGTAAGAATTTTTTACTCATTTAAAACACATCAAATTTAATATGCTCCCTTATTCTTTTATATATTTTAATATGTACACGTCAGAATAAGCATGTTGTTTGAATTTTTACATAAATATTGTGTTACACTGAATGCCAGTGTAACATTATTTCAACCAAATGTTGACATTTTATCCTACAAAAACTTATTTGAAACCTTAAAAGTAGACACTTTACTTACATTTAATGTGCTTTCTATGGACATAAAATCACTTTTGTCAATTTCTTTTGATGCGGACATCTTAATATCTTTGACCCATATAAAAGTGGTTACTATACATTTTTAATGCAATTTTGTGTACAAATGTTTAGCATTTGTAATAAGATTCATCCATCTAGATGTTTCAGTGCTGACTCTCCAAATGCAGGTAATTCTCACACTTGTTATGTACCAATATAATACTTCAGGAATAATGAGACATAGTGGAGACTGCGTATGTATAGGTATTTATTTTTGTGTCCAGACATCTCTTTTAGCCTTGAGACATGCAGAGAGGATATCATTCTCTGCTCTGATGGAATTTATCTTTTAGATCAATCAGTCGGTGACACTCAGAGAGCCTCCAGACAGTGCCGAGACACTCAAGGTGACTTCTGAAAGCATTTGAAGGATGATAAAATGCCCTTTAGCCTGACTACATTCATAAATACAGAGAAAGTTCATCAAGACAGACGCTAGTCTGACACTGTTTTTTGAGAGTCACTTAGAGAAAAAACAAAAAGACAGACAGACAGGCAGACAGACAGACAGACAGACAGACAGACTGCCCTCTCACAGATGAATGAATCATGAAAGAATTTTCAATGGAAAACCAGAAAATGAAAGTTCATCAAGACAGACGCTAGTCTGACACTGTTTTTTGAGAGTCACTTAGAGAAAAAACAAAAAGACAGACAGACAGACAGGCAGACAGACAGACAGACAGACAGACAGACAGACAGGCAGGCAGGCAGGCAGGCAGGCAGGCAGACAGACAGCTAGATAGATTTTTAATGCATCATGCCGCTTGTGTCCGGTGTAGACATAATGTAAAAGATCTTAAATCAACCCTAAGCCAAGTTTGTATAATAACAGAACAGCCAATATAACTACATCAATAATGGCTTTAGGTCAATGATCTGCAAGAGGTAAAATAGCTCTCAGTCGATGAGGGGTTTTAAAAGCGTCTGCTGTAGTCTGTCATCAGCAGCCTGTGACGTAATGCTGTTTGTCTGACCTATAATATGGCATTAATATAAACCACCATAAAACTGCAGTCTCAGCAGCACCACTCCCTCCCTCTCAGCATATACACACTGTTCTCATCACACATAAGAGATAGTATAATTTCCTCTCAGTATTATTACTTCTCTTATTTGTCACAGTTTATATACTCATATTTCCAGTTCAGTTTGGCGTTAATAAGATAATTATATTTTTTTAGATAATAAAGTGACAATAAAGACATTTATAATGTTATAATGTAATAAAATAACATTTACAAATAAATGATGTCCTTTTAAACTTCCTATTCATAAAATAATAAAAGAAAATGTATCACGGTTTTCACATAACTAGTAAGCAGCACAACTGTTTTCAACATTGATAATAATAAACCAAATCAACATATTAGAAAGATTTCCGAAGGATCATGTGACACTGATGTCTGGAGTAATGATGCTGGACATACATTTTAAAATATATTCAAACATAAAATTGTTATTTAAAATTGTGATAATATTTCAAGATATTACTATTTTTACTGCATTTTTTATCAAATAAATAAAGCCTTGCCAGCAAAAGAGACGTCTCAAGTTATTAAAAACTTAATAACCCCACAATTTAAACAATAGTGTACTTTTTATTCATGAGACGTTTCCATTTAAAACACATTAAAGGGTTAGTTCACCCAAAAATGAAAATTGCGCTGCGTTTTACACACCCCCGAGGCATCCTAGGTGTATATGACTTTCTTCTTTCAGACGAATCCAGTCGGAGTTATATTAAAAATTGTCTTTGATCTTTCAAGCTGTTTAATGCCACTCAGCAGGTGTTGCATTGCTTCAGTCCAAAAGAACTTAAATAAAAATCGCCCATCCATAAAAAAAAGTGTCTCACACCGCTCTGGGGGGTGAACAAAGGCCTTCTGTAGCGAACTGATGCATTTCTGTAAGAAAACTATCTATATTCAAAACGTAATAATCACTTTAATGTTGCTTGCGCCAACAGTTGTACACAGAAGCAGTTCCAGGGGAATGATGTATGAGGTCGGCTTTGCGCATACGCTGCTCAGAAGTGACGCATGCGGAAACGCAGCGGAGAGATCAAAATAAAACAACAGTCAAGAATTAGAAGTACTAAACGAGCATTTGTAGAGAAGAATGTCGGAGGATTTCGATATAAGCCAAGAGGAGACTGGTTTCCCTTTGCTAAAGTAAGGAAACTTTGCTTCCTTTGATCCTGTAAAAAGACGTTGGTTTTCACGAGACTCACCGGTGCATGCGCAACGCTGACCTCATATGTCATGCTCCCGGAACTGCTTCTTCAAACATAAAATTGTTATTTAAAATTGTGATAATATTTCAAGATATTACTATTTTTACTGCATTTTTTATCAAATAAATAAAGCCTTGCCAGCAAAAGAGACATCTCAAGTTATTAAAAACTTAATAACCCCAAAATTTAAACAATAGTGTACTTTTTATTCATGAGACGTTTCCATTTAAAACACATTAAAGGGTTAGTTCACCCAAAAATGAAAATTGCTACAGATCAAAGACAATTTTTAATATAACTCCGACTGGATTCATCTGAAAGAAGGAAGTTTTATACACCTAGGATGCCTCGGGGGTGAGTAAAGCGCAGCCTAATTTTCATTTTTGGGTGAACTAACCCTTTAAGGATACTGTATTGTTTATTGCAAAGAACAAACCTGGCTTCTAACAAAAGTACATTTTCTTTTAAACTAAACTGCATAAAATTATAAAAACAAAAGATTTCACATAGGTCAGATTAATTTTCACTAATTTATTTTGTATTTTAAGTTTTTTTTTTTCGGTTAATGAAAATAATCTTTACATTTTGTCAATATTTCACAATATAATATTAATTAGTTTTAATGACATCTATATTTGTCTGATCAACTAAAATGAATATTTTATATATTAATTTAAACATATATCAACATTTAACAAAAAACATGTGAACACTGTCTTGAAATAATAATATTACAATGAGTTCACTATATTGTAATACAATATGTTGAATTCTTTATTCTTTTGTCCAGAGAGCATGTGCAAACAAACAACAACAGCAATTAATTTCCTCCAAAATCTGTGCATATGTGATTCTTTGAGGAGACGATATTAAGGCTGTAAACGTTCAAGCATGATGACTATGTATGTGAATACTCTATTTCTGAGCTACATCTGACCTGACTCTGTGCATTCACATACAGAGAGACAGAGAGAGAGAGAGAGAGAGAGAGAGAGAGAGATCAACATTTAACAAAAAACATGTGAACACTGTCTTGAAATAATAATATTACAATGAGTTCACTAAATTGTAATACAATATGTTGAATTCTTTATTCTTTTGTCCAGAGAGCATGTGCAAACAAACAACAACAGCAATTAATTTCCTCCAAAATCTGTGCATATGTGATTCTTTGAGGAGAAGATATTAAGGCTGTAAACGTTCAAGCATGATGACTATGTATGTGAAGAGCGCTGCTGCTCTATTTCTGAGCTACATCTGACCTGACTCTGTGCATTCACATACAGAGAGACAGAGAGAGAGAGAGAGAGAGAGAGAGAGAGAGATGGAACTGACCTGACTCCTTCTCTCACTAAAAATCCAGACGGAAGGAACTGAGCTATCCCAGAGAACCACGCATAGAGGTGGTGTGTGTGTTCATAAGACTCTATAGAGACTAACTCAATTCTCCTCAGGCACATGAGAGGCTCAGGAACACAGCTAGGTTTACTTCAGGTTTACACAGCAGGTAGCCAATAATACAAACATAAATCTTACAAACACAACAAATATTACATTTTCCAGTTTCAGTTTCAGTTTAATTTATTAATATAGCACATTTAAAAACGACAGAGCCGACCAAAGTGCTGCACAGAGAAGTAGAATTAAGCCAATAACCATAACAAATTTACAATAAAAAGGTGACAGAAATAATACACAACACTAAATATACACACAATAAAACTATATACAGCAGTTATTCCAGCCCATAAGTTTTAAAAAATATATATATGTCTTTACTAAAGATTTAAAAACCTGAAGAGAAGTGGCCGATCGCAGGCAAAGAGGCAAGTTATTCCACAACTGAGGTGCTGCCACCGAAAATGCCCGATCCCCCTTAAGTTTTAAACGTGTCTTAGGAACAGACAACAACAAAGTGTTTGATGACCTTAATGGCCTGTTGGTCTGATAATGGGGGAGAAGACCAGATAAATAGTTTGGTGCCAGGCCTGTGATGGACTTGTAAACAAATAGTAATACCTTAAACTGGATTCTATATTCAATGGGAAGCCAATGCAAGCCAACCAAAACAGGAGTGATATTTTCCCTCTTCCTAGTTTTTGTAAAAAAACTGGCCGCAGCATTTTGGACCAACTGAAGGCGAGATAGACAAGATTGAGCGACCCCTAAATACAATGAGTTACAGTAATCAAGTCTGGATGTGGATAACAGTTTCAAAATCTTTAAATGAAAGAAAAGGTTTGATTTTGGCAGTCATCCTAAGCTGAAAAAATGCAAATTTGACAACTGAGTTTATTTGTTTCTCAAATTTAAGTGCTGGGTCAAAAATAACTTTTAGATCAATTTCTTGCATGAGAACCTACGGTGTTAGTTATAGGAGCCACGGTCTTTGAGAGGGTATTTGGAAAATCCGGACGTCCAAAAACCAACACTTCTGTCTTAGAGTCAATTAATTGAAGGAAGTTATCCGCCATCCAACTTTTAACTTCATTAAAACAGTCAAATAATGATTGAAGAGACGTATTCTCATCAGACTTAACAGGGAGATAAAGCTGTATGTCATCTGCATAACAATGATACGACGTCTGATGCTTACGAAAAATATTAGCCAAAGGAAGAAGATAGAGAGAAAACAAAAGAGGGCCTAAAACGGATCCCTGTGGGATACCCCATTTGCATGCAGCAGAAGAGGAAGTGATGTTATCAATTTCCATTTGCAATAGAGGATCAAAAGGCCAGATGTGATGCAATAAGCATTATAGCATCCAGTACAGGGGAGAACGAAAGAAACACACACACACACACACACACACACACACACACATAAGACACAAAGAGTGCTGAGAGCATCAGTGTGTGATATGAGAGGAGGATAATAGCATGTTGTAATTATACAGCTCTAATTGTTGAATGGGATAATCGCAGCTTTGGCCTGCATTGTTCATTCAGACATGCAGCACATCTTTAGAAGGACTTACTGTAATCCATGGCAAGTTGAAAGCGCCACATATGACTTTGGAATATCACGTACTTTCCCATGGTAGTAACAGTGTTCTCCACCCTGCAGGAAGAAACAAACAGCACATACTGTTAATGGATTTAAATGTGGCTAATTCAATCAGAGTTTAGTAAGTAAATTCAGAAGAACCATCCCTTTTATAGATTTACTGTTTTGTTTTTAACTTAAGTGCTGCATAATGTGAAGCAGCTGTTGCCAGATTTATTATTAATCTGTTATGTGAAATCATTGAACCATTTGCTTCAATCAATTTCCAAATAAAAAGAGAAAATAATCAAATGAAACAAGGTACATTTTCAGGGTTTCTGCAGGATTTTTAAGCTCAAATTTAAGACCTTTTAAAGACCTTTTTAAGACCTGCACAAATAAAATTAATACCATATGAGTTGGGTAGGGCAATGTCTATAGTACCGTATTAAACTGTAAAATTACTGTAAAAAGCTTAATTTACAGTTCAGATACAAGTTTTCACAAAAACTAAAAGTTTTATAAAATGATAAACTTTATATTTCAGACTTTAAACCATTTTTAAGAAAATAGATGAGTCAAAAGTATTATTATATTAATTTAAACAATTATTACCAATAAATTATTATATCAATTAAATAACATAAATTAGGTGTGTGCGACATTGACAAAAAAATGATATCGCTATAATTTTCTGGGATTTTATCGATAACGATAATTAGACAATATTTTGCTATAGAGTGTGTTATTGTGCTGATATTTTTTCTCTAATTGTGCTGACAGCTGAATCCTGAATTTTTTGATATTCTTCATATTCTGTGTGGTCAGTTCACAGCAGTGATAGAAATTAATAATTTCCAACAAGTTTTATGGGCATTTTTACCTTTAAGACATTTTTTTCTAAAAGTGTGCACCATCTTTTGAGTCAAATTCTTACATTTGGGCTGTTACCAAGCAAATGAAATCAGTATCAACAAAATTGATCTTTGCAATGCAGATGAAACATAGAAGCGGCATTAGAAGTGGCATTTAGATGCATTTACACACTGTTTAATGCAGCTCTGAGGGACATGGAATACTTTAACCTGCAGTTACAAATGCATAAATAATTTTTTTATATTTTAAACATAAAACATTGAAAACTGACGTTTGAAATTATTTAAAAAATGAAAAAGTACCTTAAATGTGAAATTAAAACCGCCAGTAGGTGGCAGCATGTCACTGTTTAGTGAGTCATTGCAATTGAACCGAATCATTTAAACGGTTGATTAATTCAGGAAGGAAACACTGTCTGTTGCTCAGAGACACAAAACAGCACTGTGGCTGTGTTTGGAATGATTTTTGTTGGAGAAATAGAGCAAAAACAGGAAATATGGTGTCTAAAACTTAAGTCTCTTAATATTAACTTCTTGTTTATTGAACTGTTGTAAGAAATCAGTATCACATTTGTAATCATGCTGACTTTTGGAGAAAAAAACGGCACTCTTCGTGTGATATTAACTATATGAAATTATATAAATATACACATCGCACACCCCTATACTGTTTAGATTTTTATAAAGCATTGTCTTCTTATCGATCCACCAGTTCACATTTAAAGCTCTGCGTGTTTGCAGGGTAAAAACATGGGTCGATTTTTGCATTGGTCTGAACTCTGAACAAAACAACAGTTTTATTGAAAATGCTCATTCATTCTCTGCCAGCAGGTGGAGCGTTTGGTAGAAATATAACTGTTCCCTGGTAACAGCAGAACACAAAGCAGCACCGGACTTTGAACGTGCAGCGCTCGTGTTTATTCAATTAAATCATAGCCTTTTGAAGTTTAATCGCCACATTCAGCCATATCGGAATTCTGATCTTTCCATCCCCAAATTTAAGACCTCTTAAAATCATAATTAAAACTTTCTTGTACAATTTAAGACTTTTTAAGGCCTTAAATTTGATACAACTAAATTTAAGATTTTTAAGACTTTTTTAAGACCCGCAGAAACCCTGATTTTATTTTAAGAGTTATAATTCACTGGACTTCCCAGTTCCGGTCTTCCAAGAGCTGATAAATTAATAAAAGTAAATGTGAATTTGCATTAGCAGTGGGGATTTTTCAATAGCTATTAGTGACTTGGGACGGCATAACCTGACTAAGCAGCGGACCGATCTCGTTGCACAGCATCTGAAATGTTGTTATGCTCATTCTGAAATGCCTGAGGAAAGTCTGTCGTCAAAGTATTTTGTTTCCCAAAACTGTCTTACACGACTGTGTTCCCAAACAGCAGGTATCCACCTCCGATAGCAATGACCGCATTTACTGTGTTTCGTCTGCTCGCTCTGACTGAGGCGCAAGTAATTTATTATATATGGAAATTATAATATTCAGTGGCTTCTCCTATTTTCTTAGTGATATTTAGTGTCAGTTTATCAGGAAGTGACGGTTTAGTTCTTTTTGACTTGTTGGATGGAAACGGTGCTTATTCGCAAATGTTTTATGCAATACTCCAGTTCTGCGCACAAGTTAAATTCGCAACTTTGGATGGAAACATAGCTAATGACTCTTTCTGTATGTTACATCATTACACCAGTAGGTGGCGACAAATGACTGTCGTTAGGAATCACTGACTCATTCTTTGAAACGATTTGTTCAGAATGCCAATTCATTCATATCTGTGAGCATACTCATTCATTAAACTCATTAGTTCAGCAACGATGAATCATTCAAGAATGAAAACACTGAGGCACTGAATCATTCATTCAAGAGAATAAAATCATAAACGCTGATTCATTCAGGAATGAAACGCCACTACTATGTGTTACTCAGAGACACACAATGGTTCTGTTGCAGATTTGTTTGGCACTATTTTCTTTGGCAATTAAAAGTAACAGAAAAAGTAACTAGCATTATTGTGTCTAAAATGTAAGTTACTTAACATTAACTTATTGTATATTGAACTTGTATAAAAGCAATATCACCAATAAGGCCAAGATCATGGATTTTTGTATTTTATGTTGACATTAAATGTATAAATTCTGCATGTGTGTGGGTCAACATTTATACTGGCCACTTTTGTTTGTACTGAAGTGATCAGAAGACTTGTAAGAGCCTTCCCGAGTGTGTATGTTATTTATGAAATTTTTTAGTGTAAGTGCTCGACTGCCATTAGGGCTGCAGGCTTTCTCTTCCTGCTTTTTCTCAGAGGACTGAAGCTGCAGCATTTACCAGCAGATCAATTTCATTTCATCCCTCTCTCTTTCTCTCTCTCTGCACTGGACAAAAAGCTTCATACGCTGAGTTTTATCCATTCCTTTTCTGTTTTCGTTCCTCTAGCTTGTTCTGGAGCACTTCTGCCTCTTTTTTTCCACAAGTAGCACTTTATGTCCTCAAGAATTCACAGCTAATCAAGAGCCGAGTGCAGTCTCTACCACACACACACAAACACAGAGACATTCCTGAAGAGTGCAGTTGTTGTAGAAACAGCCCCTCTCAGACTAATGACCCAGCATGCATTAGTGCCTAGAATCAGAGAGACAGACTGTGTCCAAAATCTAAAAAAAATTATGCCTTTTCATGCAGTATACAAAGGTAAGAAGGTATTAAAGGATGTGAATTTGGGATGACCTTTAACATGAGAAGATTTCATTCAAAATTTTGTGTTGTTTTTAGAACGTAATGTATATTTTATTCAACCAGGACACAATAAATGGATCTTTCTATTTATCCAAGAATGCTGTAAAATGTATCACAGATTCCACAAAAATATTAAGCAGCAAAAACTGTTTTTAACACTCATAATAATAAGAAACATTTTTGTAAATTCAGCATTGCATCACAGGAATAAATTACATTTTAAAATATGTGGGGGGAAAAAACTGTTCTTTAAAATTGCAATAATATTTCACAATATTTCAGTTTTTGCTGAATTTTTGATCAAATAAATGTAGCCTTAGTGAGCATAAGAGACTTCTTTCAAAAACATCTGAAAAAGTCTCACTGACCCCAAATATTTGAAGTAGTCTGTTTATTAATTGTAATTTAAAAAATTCAATGCTGTTTTCAGTCAACTGATTTTCACCCCAGCTTCCAAAAAACATACAGGAAATAAACATTGCACATAGTTTCTCAACTAATTTTATAGAATATATTTCTATAAAACTGATTTTTTTATTATTTTCTATACTATTTATTTTTAACTGCAAAAAATTAGCAAAATGTGTTTTCTCAAACTTATTCATAAACTCATATTTTTATATTTCATATTTTTATATGTATTTTTATATTTAACTAAAAATATTGTTTTTTCCTCCTATTTTACATGTTTTGTTTCTTCAGCAGGTGAAAATATATAATGGAAACTATATAAGGAATTATTTTTTTCTTTGTAATAGATAAAATGTCTCTGAAATGTTGAAATTCAAAAAACAATAATCTAAAATACTAATGATAATTTTAAAATAATAAACCAACTGTTCCCCTTTCCTTGTGATTTACATAATTATGATGTCAGCTACATGCATGTTTTAAAACCAATTAATAAAACCAATTATTTTTACGTTGTTGTGGTCAAACCCCCAGATATGTGGTATCTCACAAAATCCCAAGATGTCCACCAAGATATGGTCTCAGAGAAATATACATGTGCTATATGATAGCGTTTTTGTATTATTCATATAATCCCACAGCATGACAAAGAGGTTGTTCACTATTGCAGTGGGGAGATGAAGCTAAATATATCTGTGTTTCTGCTCTAGAACCTGTTCAGTGGCTCTCTCTCTTTCTCTTCATCCTCTGACTATTCATCCATCCCTCAGTTACTCCCTCCTTCCTCACAGAACCCACCGCTCTATTTTTTCATTCATTCTTAAAAGCAACATGTCGTCTAAAGAGCCCTTGTAGCCTTACATGCACAATGTCTCCTCAGGCTTTATAGGCTAGGTTGTGGGTGTGAGGCCTCTGTGGGTCTGAATGTCGTCACTGAAACCTTCATCGGAATCAAACTCAGAAAAATAATTAAAAAATAAAAAATAAAACATGTCAAAGGGGTCATTTCAAAGTTAAATAATCAGATATGGGCCATTAGTTTCTAAGGAATAATAGAGAACCCGGACATGTCCACTATGCATAATCTATATAAAACACAAACACTGACACAATGATGGTGTCCAACATGCAGCACACAAATAGGACACTGTATTCCTGCCCCTGTGTGAGTGTGTGACAGGAACAATCTGCCACTGGGCTAAAACAAGCAAACACCTTCTGCTCTGGGTGTGATGTGTCCCATCTAAACACACGTGCCTCAGTTCACTGACAGAATGAAGTTGAGAGTCCCAGAGTGGCTCAAATACACAGATCTGATCAGAATATATAGTCACTGTTCCACTGTTCCACTATTCCCACACATAGTCATAGAGTGGAAAGAAGGGGGTCAGGGCATTTGCATGAATTACCGTATTGACCCGAACATAAGACAATGTTTTTTTCTTGGAAATTCATCTGAAAAAACGCAGTCGTCTTATATTCAGGGTCTAGATTTTGACATGTCAATAATACACCCACAACAATAGGTGGCGCCAAATACGCATTAAAACGAGTGTGCCATGAAATACGTAATGTAATGCGTGTTGTAAAGATCGCGAGAAAAAACTAAAGAAAAAGAAAACCTTACAGTTGCATGAGTTGTGACTGTCACGTTAGCCTGATGGGACCAAACTCCCTTTGTGATTTTAAATGTAAGACAGTACCCAGATTTGAAGACTAGCCTACAGTAAGATTTAACTTCTACTGTTAATAAGATTTTGGTAGGCTTACTATTAGTTGGATGTCTAGGACATTAGCCTAAATGTCCTAATTCAGATTCAAACATTTTTTTTAATTTTTTTTTATGGTATATTAAAAAGTGTATATTTTTTAAATGTGATTGTTGGTACATTTGACCAGTTTTTACCATACTTTCAAAACAAAAATTAAAATAGGAAAAATATGCAATATATGAAAATAATTGAAGACAAAATGTGTTTTACTGAGAAAAAACAAGATTTGGTTTTTAAAAAGCCTTTTTCCAAAAGGTACATCTGGAAAAAGGGGGGTCGTCTTATAATCAGGGTCGTCTTATTTTCGGGGCAATACGGTAATAGGTTTTTTGGTTGTATACACTTTTTAAAAAAAAATTGTGGATTAATCATGAGCTATAGGTAGGCCTGGGCGATAAAACGGTATCGATATTTATTGACGGTACACCTTCTTCGATAACGATATAAAAAATGTTCGATATAGTGCACGTAGGGCTGGACAATAATTCAATATCAATATGTATCACAATATTATTTTTTTCAATAATGGTGATATGATTTTTAAACACATTGCCGATATTTCGATATACATTACCAGTTTCCCATACATTTATTTATTTGTGCCGTTTGACTTCGTTGAATAAACATGAGCACTGCACGTTTCAAAATCATAACACGGCGCGGGTGTTTTATATGAATGTATCTCTGAAGGGATCCGACTGTCTTCAGAAAAGTTTCGATGGCATTTTCATTTGATCTGAAAAAGAAGTGTTCATGAGCGGAGCTGCTTCGATTACAGCCATTACTGGGGAAAGCGCTAGTTTTATCACTCTTTGTTTTTTAAAAAGCCTTTTTCCAAAAGGTACATCTGGAAAAAGGGGGGTCGTCTTATAATCAGGGTCGTCTTATTTTCGGGGCAATACGGTAATAGGTTTTTTGGTTGTATACACTTTTTTAAAAAAAATTGTGGATTAATCATGAGCTATAGGTAGGCCTGGGCGATAAAACGGTATCGATATTTATTGACGGTACACCTTCTTCGATAACGATATAAAAAATGTTCGATATAGTGCACGTAGGGCTGGACAATAATTCAATATCAATATGTATCACAATATTATTTTTTTCAATAATGGTGATATGATTTTTAAACACATTGCCGATATTTCGATATACATTACCAGTTTCCCATACATTTATTTATTTGTGCCGTTTGACTTCGTTGAATAAACATGAGCACTGCACGTTTCAAAATCATAACACGGCGCGGGTGTTTTATATGAATGTATCTCTGAAGGGATCCGACTGTCTTCAGAAAAGTTTCGATGGCATTTTCATTTGATCTGAAAAAGAAGTGTTCATGAGCGGAGCTGCTTCGATTACAGCCATTACTGGGGAAAGCGCTAGTTTTATCACTCTAAAAGCGCCTCCTGCTGGCAGAGATTGACTTTTCATTTTAAATAAGCCCATCTCCAGCAAGGTTATTTTCGTAAACGAAAACTAAAGCTAAGACGAAAACGAAAATAAAATTTAAAAAATCCAAATAAATTGATGTGTGTCGGTTTAGGGAGATACCGGGAAATACCCGTAAATGGCGTATCATGCACGTGAGGTTATCTGACGGAGAGACGCAAAGCAGTTGAAAGCAGAGTCCTGCACGGGTCCTGTTAGGTAAACCTGCATCCGCAGTACACAACAGAACACCCGACCCGTTATCCGACAGCAGCCAGCACCAATTTAATTCTGTACCCGACCCGTTTGACATAAAGACCGCGACCTGAACCGCACCCGCATTAAATAGGCTACTGCATCAGTAAGGCAAAATTATTCATTTTCTCATGTGACACAAGCAATCAAACAAAAATAGGCATTTTAAGTTGGTGCTTTAAATCTTCATAAATGAAAAGAACATATTTAGATATGACTTTACTGTTAAGTGCCATTGCTTCTCCTTAAACTCTGCAGGTTGCCTACATCTTGTGAACAACCTGCCAGGCTGTTTTGAACAAATGTGCATAAACTACATACTTAAATCTTCATAAATGAAAAGAACATATTTAGATATGACTTTACTGTTAAGTGCCATTGCTTCTCCTTAAACTCTGCAGTGTATAGGCTATGCGGCCGTTAGTCCTTTACAGAAGCATTAAAAATAAATCTTAAAAATAAAATGATATAGGCTACAGAAAGCGAGCAA
>NW_015505764.1:6026-22904 GCF_001515645.1 Sinocyclocheilus grahami | reverse complement strand
AGCATGCTTTAATTTGGTGTCGCTAGACGTTTGCATCACTAAGGTTAAATTAGCCTAAGTCTTTCTTTGGCCTGCGCGCTGGAAGTGATCTGTTAAATCTAATAAACTTGAATTACTAAAACTAAAACTAAAACTGAAACTAAACTATATAAAAAAACTAAATAGAATGTGTTCACAAAATAAAAACTAAACTAAAATTAACAAAATTATTAATGAAACTAATAAAAACAAAACTAAATTTTATTGCAAATTTGAAAATGATATTAAAATAAAACGAATTTAAAAATGCTAAACTATAATAACCTTGGTCTCCAGCAACATTTCCAGTTTTTGCTATTGTTCGATTTTTTTTGTTTTCTGCAGCGACTCGGAGCACTTTTCATACCCTTTTTTCTGGCTGAAGCACAATTGTTTCAATCTATAAGAATAATCAGCCTACAGTAAGATTTTTAATGTTGTTGTAATGTTTTTTATTTTAATTTTTTAAAGAATTCTCTTCTGCTCAATAAGGCTGCATTTATTTGATCCAAAGTAAAGCAAAAACAGTACAATTTTGAAATATTTTTACTATTTAAAATTGCTTTCTATTTTGAATAGATTTTAAAATGTAATTTATTCCTGTGATCATACATAGCTGTATTTTCATCAGTCCTTACTCCAGTCTTCAGTGTCACATGATCCTTCAGAAATCATTCTAATATGCTGATTTGCTGATTATCAATATTTAAAATAGTTGAGAATTTTTTTTTCATGATTCTTTGATGAATAGAAAGATCCAAAGATCAGAATTGATCTGAAATAAAAAGCTTTTGTAACATTATACACTATTCTATTCAGTATAATTTATTATTTAGCAAGGATGCTTAAAATTGATCAAAATTTTGTTTTTGTTTTTATTGATGATAAAGGCATTTATAATGTTACAAAAGATTTATTTTATTCAGATAAATAGTGTTCATATCGATATAAGAATTATATCGTATCGACCAAAATTAAGAAATATATCGTGATATAAATTTTGGCCATATCGTCCAGCCCTAAGTGCACGATATAGGCACGTGCTCTGAGTGACGCAGACAGCACACACAAACACGAACACATGCTGAATTGAGTGCTGTGCCTGCCTGTGATGAGGAGATTGTGAATAAAAAAATTAATATTAGTCGAATTTAAAATAAACATTTGGATTTGAATGCAAAAATAGTACAATCAAATATTAGGAGTGCGTCAGGGAGCGTCATCAGTGGAGCACGAGATACGGTGACGATGTAAGTGACGTTGTTGCATTTGAATGTTTTGTTAGTTTAGCCCACGAGACACGCACTTGCTGCGTTATGCATTCAAAATATTAGAGAAATATAGTAACCAAGCCATTCACACAGAACGCATATTCAGCGCATTTTTAAACGGACAAATATGACTGCTGCACTCGCATCTCACACAAGAGATGTATAGAAAGCCATGCAAAGTTAAAACAGTTTAAACTTTTAGAAAACACGTCGTGAATTTGTGGAGGTTTATTCCTTTTCACTGCGTCTCAAATGTTTTTAAATGCAATCTGTGTGAATGGTGCTTAAACTCTTTGGATTAAGCAATGCATAAATACATGATGCTGTTTTGTTCATAATTGCTTATGCAATTTACTAAATTATATTTGATTTATATGAGTTAATGTAGACGTAATGCACGTTTTTTTATAGACTTATTTCCTTGCGTTGACAATTTAAATGTGCTGCATTATTTTGCTCATTTCGCCCTCCTGTGGCCTCGGGAGACAAGACAAAAGTTTCCTTAAAACCTATTTAATCTGCATATAAAACATTAGAAATTGGATATTTGTTTAATTTTTATTGTGTATTTGACATGTTGTTTGTCTCAATAAATTGGGTTAATTTAAAAATATAGTGGTTAAATTAAAAAAAAAATTATATTGCTCTTTGTTTTAAAAAAGGTTATAAAAAATGTCAATAATTATCAATACCGAACAATATGAAACATTATTTCGTTGATACATTTTTGAGCTATATCGCCCAGCCCTAGCTAAAGGTATAATATACTTCTGGTCTAAAGCAGATATTTAATTGATATTGGAATGAGAGTTTATACTCACTTTGTTGACAACTGACTTCCCCTCCTCTGATATGTGCCTCTCAATGTAATTTGATGATAGAAGATCACTGCAACAAAAAAAAAAGAGCAAAAATACACAGTTGGTAAAAAGAATTAGAGAATTCACTGAATTCTATTCTACTATTTTGTTAAACATTATTTTGAAGCTTATTTTAAATTAAAACAAATCACAGAAATAAAAAAAGAGTACAGAAAAAACTTGATTGCATTTCCTAAAGAAAACATCAGGGCTTGCAAAGCATCAAAAGAATAAAAGTGTCACATAAGTTTAGATTTTAGGCTCTGGTTTAGACACAGTCTGGAATGTAATGGCAGTGAATACATGCAAGAGAGGAAAGACCAAACAGATTTCAGTATGCAAATACTATAATGATGCCATTGCAATTTATACAATATCTCAAATTTCTTAAAGAAGTGGAAAGCTTACAAAAGCCAAAAATATATAGCACACCTAAAATTAATTATTAAATTAATTAAGATTACACACACACACACACACACACACACACATATATATATGTACATTTTATTAGATATTATATTTTATGATATAATTCTATAAATTTTTATAGGTGTGCTTTTAATCTTAATATATATATATTATAAGCTGAAGCTTAAAAAATACTTGCTGAATCTTAGTGGAGAAATAAAAAAGAAAAATAAACTGCCTGATCAATATCGGCACTGTAAATGATTCATCATCCTCCCAAACACTTCATTCCTGGTGATCCTGGCATCACACATTCAATGAGCAGATCAAATCAACACTCATGTCACTCATGTATGCTGCTTATCTAACAGAGGACTGAAATGGAACAGAATCTGGAATGGAATCTGTGTTCCAAAACTGAGATTCATGAGCACAGTTCCAAACAGATTTCAGTATGCAAATACTATAATGATGCCATTGCAATTTATACAATATCTCAAATTTCTTAAAGAAGTGGAAAGCTTACAAAAGCCAAAAATATATAGCACACCTAAAATTAATTATTAAATTAATTAAGATTACACACACACACATATATATATATGTACATTTTATTAGATATTCTATTTTATGATATAATTCTATACATTTTTATAGGTGTGCTTTTAATCTTAATATATATATTATAAGCTGAAGCTTAAAAAATACTTGCTGAATCTTAGTGGAGAAATAGAAAATAAAGAAAAATAAACTGCCTGATCAATATCGGCACTGTAAATGATTCATCATCCTCCCAAACACTTCACTCCTGGTGATCCTGGCATCACACATTCAATGAGCAGATCAAATCAACACTCATGTCATTCCAGCCTGGTCTCATGTTTATACGTAGGTATAAATACGTAACATTTACAAGCACAAAACGTACACTTTTGTACGTTTTTAGTCATGCTAAAACGTACAATTTAGACGTATTTCAACGTTTAAAACGTACAAATCGCTACGTATTTTTAGCTAAAAAACGTAAAAATATTTACGTATCTTTTATATCATTTAGATATTCATATCAATGCATTTTTATCATTTTATTAATAAGCGATTTCGATTTTTAGACCCCTTAACCTGCCCCCAAACCTAAACCTACCCATTTTATAGCAAATATGCATTTTTATCATTTTATAAATACGCAATTTAGATTTTTTAGACCCCTTAACCTGCCCCCAAACCTAAACCTACCCATTTTATAGCAAATATGCATTTTTATCATTTTATAAATACGCAATTTAGATGTTTAAAACAGAAACACACATCTTTAACAGCAGTAATAGGTGATTAGCAGGGTATTTAAGGTATTTATATAACGGGCAAAACAAAAAAGTTTGTGTTTAGAGACTTATTCTGTGGTAAATGCAAATGTACATCAAATGTGACTGTGAGAAGGAAATAAAAACAATGAATAATAGAGGACAGGACAAAACCAGCAGACAGAGAGAAAATGGCTGAGCATTGAAAGAGGATCAGAAAAGGAGCAGAAGAAGATAAAGAGGGAGTGATAAAGTGGGATGTCAGAGGAGAGAAATATTGTGATTGATGATAAGAGCTGCCTTTGCACACACACACACACACACACACAAGTATATACAGTTGCTAAATTCTCCAACCCATCACATCTCCTTCCCAACCCTTATCAGACAAAGGTGGGTGAATTTGCTGACAATAATCTTTTCTTACTGACCACAAAACTGCATTTTGTCTTAAAAAAATAAATTAAATAAATTAATAAATTAAACAAAATAAAGCTTTATTATTTTTTGTTATTTCACATATTTGAGACAGACTGGGTCATTATGTCCCTCGCAACATCATAATCAAGATAAGTCAGTCTCTCTCTTTGTTAAAGTGCATCTGCAACTATGCTTTTGTTCCTTTTATTTTCATTTTGATGACTTAATGCAATTAATATGTTACATATGTGTCATCAAATTAAGTTCAGGATAATAAATATTATTATAGAAAACATTTTATAGAAAATATTTGAACATTCTAAAATGTATGTGTGTGTATTACATACGTATATATCTACTGTATTACATTTTATCATACATTTTACATTATGTTCTAATAATAGTTTTTCTAAAATGATTTTTCTTTCATAATATTTGTTATATTTATTCAAATATTTATCATTTTTCCTTATATAACACATTTTCAAGATATTCAAAGTATATTCTGTTGTTTTATTCATGCAGGGGACCGTTGGGGATCTCAGTTACCAGTAGAATCAAATACCCGTCATGTGTTTGTACTGTCCCAGTATAAGCAGAGGTGGAAATCTGCAGTATATTGTGCTTTGTGAAATGCGAAGGTAAAGGCTGATAACAGATTTCTGCTTTAATTGCTTTGGGATTTGAATTATTTATAAGGAAAGCCCCATAATGCCCTACAAACATTTTAATATGGCACTGTCACATGACTACAAAATGGCTCTCATTTCTCATGTAAAGCTTAATGGACTGGTCCATTGTATGAGACAGACATAGAGAGAGAGAGCGAGACATGCTAATTAAAGAAGAGAGGGAAACCAGAGGAATAGAAATGAAAGGGTTTGCAGAAGAGAGAACAGATTGTGTGTGAAGTAGTGCTGTATTATCTCTGTGTGTGTGTGTGTGTGTGTGTGTGTGTGTGCGTGAGCGTGTGAGGTGAGAAGGGTTTTATTACAAAGATTTTCTCTGTCCTAAAACCTAGTGAGCTGCCTACCTGGACAACCTTTTAAAGCATCACGCCATAATTATACTGTCACCAGTAATACCTCCAACCAACTTTTAAGACAGCACTGCATGTGTCCTTTCCAAAAAAGACAGCTATCCCAGGACGCATAGCTCAAAAATGGACTGCTTTACAATATACTTGTGTATGCTATAAGATTGTATGCATATGAGTTTCGTATGGTTAGCTCAGCAACAGGCTAATGTCAACATCTATTGTAACCACCTGAGCATTTGTTATGCTCTTCCCAATTGCTCACAAAAACTTCATAGAGTCTTATATGAATGAAATGGAGATCTCAGCAAGGAACCATCAAATTGATAAAAAGTGAAAGTAAAGACATTTATTATGTTACAAAATACTTCTCTTTCAAATAAATGTCTTTTGAATTTTCTGTTAATAAAAAGAATCCTGAAAAAATGTGTCACAGTTTCCGTAAAGATATTAAGCATCACAACTGTTTTCAACATTGATAATAATAAGAAATGTTTCTTGAGCACAAAATGAGCATATTTTAATTATTTCTGAAGGATCACATGACAATGAAGACTGGAGTAATTGTTACGGGGCGAACGAGACGCGCGGATCCATTTGCAAAGCTATATTAGAAGACATGGTCAGAAACAGGCAGGGTCGAACACCAGCAAACAGATATGGCACAGGCAAGACACAAGAGTAATCCGTTAAACAGGCATGGGTCAATCGATGGCAAACGTAATCCAGAGGGTTTGACAAGCGGGGTAATCCAAGGAACACGAGCAATAGTCCAGGCAAGGTGCAAACATAATCCAAAAGACTAGACGAAAGGGTAATCCAAAATACTCAGGCAAGAATTTGAACATGGGAAAGCAGGCAAGGCAAGACTATGACAATAACTAGACTATGAAAACTAGAGCAGGCTCCATAAAGTAGCTAACAGCTAGGGTAGCGATATGTGCTTACAATACTTGGCCGTGAATGGTTGTTTGAGACTGATTCTTATAGTGGGTGTAATTGGCTGTAGGTGTAAACGTAATCAATGAAATGGAGTATGGGAAATGTAGTCCATGGTGACATGTGGAAGTCTGTGTAGTGTGAGAGTCAATATAATCAGAAGGCGATCTCTGGTGGCAATCGGATGGAAGGCCACAGACCGGATTCGTGACAGTAATGATGCAGAAAATTCAGCTTCGCCATCACAGGAATAAATCACACATTAAAATATATGAAAATAGAAAACAGTTCTTTTAAATTCTAATAATATTTTACAAAATTACCGGTTTTACTGTATTTTTGATATAGCATAAGAGAAGATAATTATTTCAGAAACATTCAATCTTACCGACCCCAAACCTTTGAACGTTTTTTTTTTTGCACGCAATTACATAAATGCTAATTTATAAGACAAGTTCATGTTTTTCTTCTGTCTCATGCATATGCACATATACAGCATCTTTAAGGATTATGCAGTGTGTAAGTCTGGTTCTAGACCCTGGAGACCAGCAGAAGAACATCTCCCGTGAGGACAGGACATCATCCAGCACAGCTGGAGACCCCAATCTCTGATCTAATTAGCACTTGAACACATACAAGTTCACTTTTTAATTGGCACACTTAAAACAAGTGTAAACAAATGTTAGTAATAGGAAGTAGTAGGTTGTTCCACAATTTATATTCCATGGAAATAGGGAGACTTGCTCAATTCTGATTCCTGCTGTGATTTATGTGTGTTTTGAGATTAAGACATTGACTCAAAATCCCAATAGAGACTCATGCCTGTTCATGTTCACAGACAAAAACAACTACATTAGACAGAAGTGGATGCTAGTGTAAGGTATCTAGATTGTATTGAGATATTAAGACATCAACATAATGTTGAAGTATTGGGTGAGAGCATTTGTGAATCTGTGTGTGTTTGGAAAAGCTGAAGTCAGTATTGTAGAGTATGCTGAGCGCTTCAGCTCTTTTGTGCTTTTGCTGTCCAGGAGTTTTTAAACCTGCAGCTCTGCTTATGTTCCCGAAGAGACAAAACTGCAGCCTCAGCAAACAAAAGACCTGCGAGCAGCCTTATCCACACACACATTCACAGTACCAACAAATAATCACTACAATTAAATTAAATGTGCACAATAGGAAGAATCAGCTAAATGTAACCATAAAACATACATGAACACACACGTACACACACACGGGAAGGTCTTTACATTGTAAGACAGATTTGGTATATTTCACAGAGACCCTTCCCCCCATAAGAAAAAATATTCTGAGGGGAGCAGGTGCAGCTGTTCTCATTGTGAACATGTGTGTTTCACCAGCTCCTCCCACTGAGCTTGTTAATATCAAATATGCTTGTTATTTACACCGATTTGCCTTCAGAATCAAATTCCCCAAATAACTTAACACAATCTCTCACACACCAGGCAATGAATTTACATTACTTCTCTGGTCATTTATCTCTCTCTCTCTCTCTCTTTATATATATATATATATATATATATAATTCACAAAAAACAGTGAAATATTATTACAATTTAATAAAACTGTTTTCTATTTGAATATAGTTTAAATTGTAATTTATTCCTGTGATGATAAAGCTGAATTTTGAGTACTCCATTCTTCAGTGTCACATTTGTTACTCAAAATAAAAGTCTTTACTGTCACTTTTGATCAGTTTAATGCATCCTTGCAGCATAAAAGTATTAATTTATTTTCAAAACCTTTGAACGATAGTGTATTATATATAAACCTGATTTGTCCAAGCTTTTCATGACAATATTGTCAAAATCAACTAGCTGTGGCTACAGCAGAGGTGTTTTAAAGTGTGATGAATTTAGAGACCTCAGAAGTTCTCAGACAGTGTTTAGCATGCTGACAGTCCAACAGTTACTGTTAGCACACTGAAGCACAGCAAGCTGTCAGTACATTAAAACCCTTTTCTGAGAAGTTGCATCTCTAAATTCATCCCTATTATTTTTATCCTGAAAAATACTAAAGCTAAAAAACTCACTAACCAACAAATCAATAAAAAAAGTGTTTTGTCTTGAAGTAAAAGCAGAAGATTGGCAGACTTTTAATGAACAGTACTTCTCAACACTGGCAGTTTCGGGTTTTGTTCTCACACCTTCATTACACCATTAGTTAAAGGTATAGCTTAAGAGAGCTTTCTGACCCTACATAGACAGCAGTGCAACTGAAACGTTCCCAGGCCCAGAAAGGTAGTAAGGACATTGTAAAAATAGTCCATGTGACATCGGTGATTTAACCATAATTTTATTAAGCTATGAGAATACTTTTTGTGAGCAAAGAAAACTAAAATAACGACTTATTTTAACTATTTCTTCTCTTCCAGGTCAGTCTCCGCCGCCATTCACGAGAGTACCACGATGCATGCGTGTGCATTCCTCTGCTTATAATCAAGGCGCAGTGCATACGTGTTCTACGTCAGAACGCCAACTCCTGCATCAGCAGCATCACACGCATGCGTCGTGGTACTCTCGTAAATGGCTGACTTGGAAGAGAAGAAATCATTGAATAAAGTTATTTTGGTTTTCTTTGCACACAAAATGTTTTCTCGTAGCTTCATAACATCACAGTTGAACCACTGATGTCACATGGACTATTTTTACTACCTTTCTGGGCCATAAAACATTTCAGTTGCCTTGCTGTCTATGCAGGGTCAGAAAGCTCTTGGATTTCATCAAAAATAACTTATTTTGTGTTCCGAAGATGAATGAGGGTCTTATGGGTTTGGAATGACATGAGGGTTAAACGGAGAGTAATTAATGACAGAATTTTCATTTTTGGGTGACCTATCCCTTTAGGAAACCAAAAAACAACACAAGGAAGATCACTAAAAATAAATGTGCCACAACATGCTACAGCAGAACAAATCAGTTTAGCCTAATGATCAAATGTTGCATTTGCAACATTGAAAGAGAGAAAAAGGCAAAAAGAGGATAATATAGGTGCATGCTAATTAGTAATTACTAATAATCTGTGTAAAGGGAGTCTGTGTTTATGATGGACAGGTAAACCAGAAAGTCTCAGACCTGCTTCTGAAAATATCTTACGTCACTGTACATGTGAAGTATATAATCAAGTGCACTTCTGAGACTCTGATGCCAGCTGTTTTTCCCGACTCCATCTCTCTTGGATCTATTTCCTCCTCCATCACACAGACACAAGGGTGCATGAAGGATGCTGGTTGGTCAGACTTTCACTCTCCCTCCATCCAACAACTTATTCACTTTCTCTCTCTCTGCCTCTTTCTCATGTTTTGTAGGCTATATTTTTCCTTTACTGCGCAGTTTCCTGAAAGGATGGTATGGAGCTGAATAAATTATGCCATAATAAACTCAAGCTATATAAGATAACATATAACATATTAGGGGTGCTCCAATTGATCGGCTACCGATCACTATCGGCCAATAATCGCTTGGGGATGTTTGATCGGCAGTCTCTAAAAAGGGCGATCTCAAGCTGGTGACGCTGCCGTGAGAGGTTTGGCATGACATGCAGCGGCAGCGGCACCGTCTCAGTCTCTGTCTGGCGTGGGTGAAATAATTATAATGCTGAAGGTGAGGTACAGTTCATATATTTCTTCATTAAATATCTTATAAAGTAGCTAATCAAAGAAAAAAGTCTTGACCAGGGGTGCATCAGGTACTCACGAGCGAGACTATGGGTGCTCCAGAGAGGGAACAAAATGTCAAAAACAAAAAGTGGATCCCATTGCAAGAAACAAAAATAATCCACATCCAGGCACTCACATAGCAGGCAAAATATAAAAAGCCTTTATTGTAAGACAGGGCTACATGTTGAAAAACACCAATGCGTATCAGCCCAAACAGGCCTTCGTCAGGATGTTTGACAATAGAGAATGAGAACTAGTTCAATAGATACACCTGTGACTATATTTTCAAAATCTAACCACTAGATGTCTCATAGGAGTTTAAAATCTTTCTCTGAATAAATACATCTGTGACTATACATTTTCAGAATCTGATCACTAGATGTCTCTTGGGTATTTAAAAATATTAAACCATCCCAAAAAGAAAAACAAAACATAAAAAAACTTCCATCCCAAGAATCATATCTCAAAATCTCAAAAGACATGACAGTGGAAAATGTTTTTTTTCAATTGAACAAATACCAATAGAAAGCACCTACAAAAAAACTAACTATTGCAAAAATGGAGAAAAATCAATATCTTCATTAAAGGTCAAATATTTTACACCTATCTGGAATTTTATTTTAGGTTTTGATGTCCTTAAGAATATATGTTTGCGGTATAAGTACCAAAAACCATCTCAATATATTTTTACAGTTCCTCTCTCAGGAGCTCTGCTGAGAACAGGTCGATTTTGGCCTGTCTAATTAACACAATCCTGTCAGATCGTCCATCCATCCGCAGTGAGAGTGTAACGTTACAGGTCGGCCGATCTGGTTTCGTGGTTAACGTTAACCTTTTCGACATGTTTCCGTGTTGTTGTTACTCAGCAATGGCATGGATGCGATGTTGTCTGGGGGTTTGGCAAAAGGAGAGTGGGACTGTGGGCGGTGCTCGGGGTGGTGACTGAAGGCGGTGACTTCTGACGTCAACTTTTTACTTTTTTCAACTTTTTAAAAATCACAGCTACTTTATGCAGGCTGTGCGCATTTTACTGTAGACTGACTGTTTTTAAACTTGTATGGTAGTTAAATAGCCCCTAGACCTCAGTTATCGTGAAAAAAGCCAGGAAATTTCAGTTTTGACAATATGGGACCTTTAAGACCAGGATATGAGAGAGCATCCAATTTATGTATCCAATACGTTTCTCGTTGTTTAAATCGTCTAAGTCTAAAGTAGCTAATTTGAAAACTTTCTGTGAGACAATTTCACAAACAGCGTAAGTGTGAATCACCGCGCGTGCTCTCTCTTTCTCTCAAAATGCGCAAATGGCTTAATCAAATCGCGGCTGCACTATAAGCGAGCTGCACGCTGCACAGTTAACACAGGAATTGTCACTTGCACAATCAAGACAGTGTCGCATCGTCACTAAAATTTATAAATTGCATTTCTTTTTAATTCTTGCCAGTGTTTAAACCATTCAGCACTCGTGCGCTCTCCTGGAGACTGAGCGCTCATGCACACTCGCAGCGCACGCACATAATGCCAGGTTCACATCACATAGTGGTAAGTTTTAATTTAGAATGTTTGTGATAATGTAAGAAAAGTAGTTTAAATGTTTTGCCACTTGCTTGAGCAACTTAATATATCAATCTAGAAGTAAATGCAAAAGTAAAAAGCATTGAATAATGTGTTTCTTATATTCATTGCATTTAAACACGTCTATGAAAGATTGTATTAGCTACTGCACTGTTTAAAAAAATAATCACAATACTGAAAAAGCATTTTCAGAAACAATGTTTTGATTTGAAATCAAAATAATGGATAAATGTTGTGTTTGTAGTAAACAGCCACGGATCAGTAGCACCTGCTGCTTCTGCACCGCTTACGTACCGCACATGGACTGCATAAGCACTGCAAACGGAGTATGTGTGAACCTGGTGTAAAAGGCTTCCTCACATATAACTCATGAAATCAGGTTTGTGCTGTGTGTAAGCCATTGCATGACTAGGAAAAACAAAAAAGCAGTGCATGATCAAACATTTAGGTGAGATAGATATATATTTTTGAAAAATGTCTAAAAATGCCCTCCTCCACCCCTCAAATTAAAAAATCCCCTCTCAACTAAGATTCAACTAAGAGAGGAATTCATTTTCAAAAATGAAATCCAGGCCCTGAATAAATGTCTAAAATTCCTGATTGGAGTCTTACTATAAATAATTCTACATGATAGAAAGAAGGCTTTAAAAAGATTGGTATCGGTGATCGAAACGGCAGATACTGCTTTCTGTGATCGGCCGCAAAAATCCTCATCGGAGCACCCCTATAACATATAACAGATCTGGACACTGACATTCAAAACACTGAATAGATATTATATAAAAATGGCTTTACAAGTAAATATTGTGCTTGTTTTCGTTATACAGTATCTGACTACTATTGTTCATCTGATTCAGCTTTTCTATGTTTGCATGTGCATTTATTATACTGTGACACCAACACTTGTGAAGACTCCAGATGATGCCAACTTTGCATCGACATACAACACGTCTGTCAAATAATATTTTTATATTGTAACATCATCCTTATATTGTAATCATTCACAAGCTGTAATTGCATGTTATAATAACATGCCTGTTGTGTCTGCTTAACTGAATACATGATGTTAACTATTTAACATTAACAAATAACACTGGATGACACCAGAACCAGGAGGAGAAAAAAATATTTATTTCCTGAAACCATAAAGAAATGATTATATTTCCTATATACTAACCACATCCTTCCAATTATCTGCCAAACGGACCACGCACTTTATGCACAAACACAAGCTCATTCGGGGAAAACCCCAAGATTTCTTGTGTAACTTCTCTAGCTGCAAGCATTAACCAGGGAAGACCTTCCTCCCAGTCCTTACCCAGCTCAGTGCAATAAGCTCATAACAGGGATTTTAACGTTTGGTGGAAGCGTTCTAACGCCCCTTGGCTTTGAGCATGATAGGCAGAGGCTTGGACATGACAGACACGAAGTTGTTTTAAAACCTGACCAAACATAGGAGAGGAAAAATTAGATCCTTGATCTGATTGAACAATCTTTGGGATAGTGCACGAACCACAGACCTGGTAGTTATAGTGCGCAAGGGATATGCCGCCGGATAACGGGTGCTCTGACACATCTCTCTTAGCAGGTAATTTGCACCAGACTTCGACCTAGGCAAAGGGCCCACACAGTCAACTATAAGATAATTATATAAAAGATATTTTAAATTATATATTAAAGACTTTAATTATATATTAAAGATATAATTATGCGCAATCCCTCGCCGAAATTCAAGCCCTGCATGAAGTGTTTTCATCCGAGGTGTGTGTGCTTGTGTTTATCTCTAAAAGAAACCACTATCTTTTGAACTTGATTTATAATTACAAGTATGAAATGCCCAAAACAAAACCAATCCGCATACAGCTCACTCAACAGCAATCAGACACACACCAGCATCTCAGCAGACGTGTCCTGTCACAGGTTTGATCTGATGAGATGTCATGCGTGTGCTGACTGGGTCAGACAGAAGCTCATAGTAGCAGATGGCAGATGACACTGGGATTCTTCTGCACTGTGTTTTGCTGAGCTCAGACCCTGCATGGAGTCTGTGGGTGTTGCTTACAGGGAAATTTTACTCCAGAATTTATTATTCAGAAAATATTACTTCATATTCACGTATAACATAAACATAAACATTACACATTATTACTTTTGAGTTTCATAAATAAATATTTAAAGTACTCAAATATTTAATATAATGAGTCTCACATTAGAGACATTCAAGTATAACATACTTGTCAGTAAGAAAGACATGACGTTTTGCATCTCCAAATTAAATGTGTATACAGTTGGTAAATTTGATAAAAATTTCTGATTCAATAATTCATTTGAATTCTCACTAAATCTATATATTAATATTAATTTTCAGATATTAATATGTATTGTTGCATATACATGAAAATAGATAAATATATATTTATAATATACTGTATACTGTTCAAAAGTTTGGGGTTGGTACAATTTTTTTATGGTTTTGAAATAAGTCTCTTATGCTCACCATGGCTGCATTTATTTGATCAGAAATACAGTAAAAAAAAAATTAAAAATACTATTATTTTATTAATGTTGAAAACAGTTCAATATGAATTTTTTTGTGGAAATATATATTTTTTTCTTTTTGTTCAATTTATTTGAAATAAAATCTTTTGTAACATTAGAAATGTTTTTATTGTCAATTTTGATCAATGTAATGGATTCAAATTTGTTCAAAATATCAAATAAACCCAAAGAGTGAAGAAAAACTAAATAAAATCTTTCATTATTCTTACAAAATAGAGATTTAGTTAAGGTAAATACCTAAAACATGAAAACAAATCTGCCAATTTAATACATTTGATTCATAAAACACATTCAAGACATTCTCTGTCAATGTCTAATGGGAATTTTGCTTCACAGGTATTTATTTTGTTTTAAGGAGGTTTAGACGAGGGCACTGGAAAGCAAGACAAACATGGGATTTATCATGCACTTATCAAAGATTTGATATTAATGGATGACTTGTCTGCATTGATTTCTAAATTCAAAGGTGTTGCAGTTGTCTGCTCCCCAAAATTCAAAGGTGAACTTCTGATTGTTTGTTATCTGTTCAGAGTTGCAGTTGGTCCACATGGTCCGTCGTCACGACGACACAGCATGATTGAAAAGCAGAAAACCCATTTGCACCAACCGCTTTAATCAAACACACTCATTCATTATTCAGAGCTCGTGAGAGGGTGCAGGGGAGAAGCCAGGGTGTGTTTGTGTGTGTGTGTGTGTGTGTGTGTGTGTGTGTGTGTGTGTGGACTATTGGAGTTTGAGTCAGTGCATATTCAAATAATACAAGCAAAACAAGACTTATTGTTGTGGAACATGATACAAATATGTCAATCAGATGTGTTGAGATTGCTAAGCTATAGATGATGAACGATCATACAAAAGAAAATCTTTTAGGAAAGTAGGTCTCAGCAGGAGGCCAGAGAAAAGCCAAATTCACACAAATACACACACACACACACACACACACACACACACAAACAAGTTAAGAAAATCCCTAACACTTTAGAAATTCACAGAGAGAGGTGAGAGAATGAGAACGAAAGAATGAATTGGTTTCCTAGGTGGAAACTGGGAAACTAATCTGGACACAGGTCAGTCAGGACGGATCCAACTGCCAGCTCTCCATGGGTGTAGAAAAACAAACTAAACAACGCAATACACACTTTTGTGATTCTCTCTGCTATGTACACACACAGCACAATTCAAAGGGACAGAGGCAATCAAATCCATCCTGTCAGAAGCCATTAATGCAGAAAACGGTACTGTACTGAACAAGACAAGCCACACGCAGACACACAGAGAGAACACTGACTGATATAATAACTTGTATCAATGGCTCTAATCCAAAATCTAGTGAGCAGCCTATGCACACAGGATTTTAAGGTATCAGAGGTGTGCTCTTGACGCGTCGACTATTTAAAAAGGTAGGCAGCATGATTATTTCTAAGGCAGCACTGCATGTAAACTTTGTGGAGAATGCAGTCCCATGATGCCCAGCAACAACTTGTGAAAACAATGCTATATACAAACAAGCAACATATGACTGACTCTAGCACACACAAGTACCATCGCCCAGTGTGTATGGAACCAAACTAAACCACTGGCTGTTAATGACATATGTAAGTGCGCATCAGAGATGTGTCTCTCTTCTGTATGCACGGTGAAAGAAATCACAGGGAACAAGGTATGTCTTGACTCATTCGTGTTGACTCAAACAACAACCCCAAAGTATACTTAATAAGCATCAATTATAATAGGTGGACATGGCAACACTTCAAGAGTATGCTTTGACTTTAAATATGAAATATATTTGTGCATTTTTATTAAATTACTTAGTACGAAGTATTAAATTATAAGTACTTTTTAAAATACTTACAAAGTACAAATTAATTATAAATCAAAACAACTGTATGTTAAGAACTAACAGTGTCAAAACATACATGCAATAATAAAGGAATAAAGGGGCAGTGAGAGATTTTTCTCATCAGAATTTTCTTTTTCAAAACTACAGAATTAATTCTGAGCTTAGGTTTTTTTTTCCACATATGTGCGATGGCAGTCAAATTTTGTTTGTGTGTATATAGAATCACTGAAGAGAGAATCATAATCGGAAAATCAATTTTTTTCTCTCACCTCTAACTGAAATAAATAGTGAAGAGCACTATGACACAAAAAGTTGCTGCCTATGTAGAGCACCCCAAATTAGTTTGTTTGGAATTTGGAACATAATGCGTATGTTTATACATTTGCAAAATCATCAGTGTTAGATTTAAACAGAGCGAGTGACTGAAGAGGTAGAAATGTGTGTAGGATAATCTGCCAGGTCGCCACTTGAGCTGCATATGATATAAATGGGAAAAGATGTGTTCGACTTCATGCAGTGCTGCGCAGACCGATCAACGGCTGACTTGAAGAGGTGCATGTCAGTTAGAAATTTTGTCCGACTTGAGACAACGCTGACGCCACGTCACTGTGACATATACAGTCGTGGTCAGAATTATTGGCACCCTTGGTAAATATGATCAAAGAAGGCTGTGAAAATAAATCTGAATTGTTAATCATTTTGATCTTTTATTTAAAATATTCACATAAATCTAACCTTTCATTGGAGAATAAGAATTTAAAATGGTGGGAAATATCATTATGACATGTTTTTTCTCTAATACACATTGGACACAATTAATGGCGCCCTTTTATTCAATGCTTTTTGAAACCTCCATTTGGCATAATAACAGCTCTGAGTTTTCTCCTATAATGCCTAATGAGGTTAGAGAGCACCTTACAAGAGATCAGAGACAATTCCTTCATCCAGAATCTCTCCAGACCCTTC
>NW_015505764.1:1135-5682 GCF_001515645.1 Sinocyclocheilus grahami | reverse complement strand
TTATCTTTTGCTGCACATCAGAAATATATTCTTTTGTTTTTCTCATTGTGATGGATGATTAAGGGAATTTGGCCTTTGTTTTCCCTCCTATTTATATTCCTGTGAAACAGGAAGCCATGGCTGGATAATTTCATGTTCATAATCACCCTGGTATGTTCAAAATTGTAAATATGAATGGGAATATACTTCACAGATATTTTACTCATAAGAATTTCTAGGGGTACCAATAATTGTGTCCAACGTGTATTTGAGAAAAACATTTATGTCATAATGATATTTCCCCCCATTTTAAATTCTTATTCTCCAATGAAAGGTTAGATTTATGTGAATTTTTTTAAATAAAAGATCAAAATGATTAACAAGGCAGATTTATTTTCACAGCCTTCTTTGATCATATTTACCAAGGGTGCCAATAATTCTGACCACGACTGTAGCATCAAAGTACCACGAGAGCATTTCGAGAACAGTCGGCTGACTCAGCCGGCGCAGCTTCTCCAGAGCGACTGCAGGAGAGCTGATGATGACACAGCTGTTTCTTGATTGGCCAAATTCACAACATGACAATGATGACGTGTGTTTTGGGTTTATTCTGACATCTTCAGTTCCACTAATGCTCACAAATCTGTTTTTATAACAGTAAAAGCTCTTTTACTGTAGTCGCAATGTTGTATTGAGTCACATTTATCCAAAAACACTGATAAAAGTATATATAGACCCACTTTACTGGTATTTAAATAGTATATGTATATGTTGAACTTTATTCTTGAACAGATGGTGCTGTATTAAGCAGTATATGAAAAGAGTTTCTGTTGTTTCATGAAAAAGTTTCTAAAACGTCTGTGTATTTGACAAATATTGCATTTAATTCACTTCATCTGTAATGGAGTATGCAAACATCACATGAGCGTCACTATCGGGAGCAGAAAGTGTCCGACTTGACGTCTCCGCTTTCAATTTCGCAAGCGGCAACTCTCGCCGATCAGTCTGTGCAGCACCGCATGGAACACACCTAAAGACTGCCCTCGAGGCCTAAAAGTCCTTTAAAGTGCCCCTATTATGCTATTTTTAAGGTTGCTAATACTGTTTTATGAGTCTCCTAAAACAGGTTTACATGCATGTAGGTCAAAAAACACGTTAAGTTTTCTCAAAAAAATAGATTTAATTTTACCTCATTTCTAAATTATTCATAAACGACTTGTGTGAAGCAGTTCAAAGAATCAGTCTCACTGATCTCACCTCACTGCTGTGATTGCTCAGATGGCGCAGTCCTTTGTGATTGGTCCAGAGCCGTAGAGAGATTGGCTCTGGATTGGTCTAGTGCGTACAGAGTGTTGGAAACGAAACTCCCATTGCCATGACGGAATGACAGCCCTGGAGACTTGTCAATACATAGAAAAGATTGTATCGATTGTACCTTACCAATTTGAGCCGGAGTCTGATGATGAAACAGTTGAACTGGCTGATCGACAAGAGACTTGCTGATTCGCAAGCACGACTGGAGCAGGACGTTTCTCAGTGGTAACTGGTAACTGGTAAGTGTCAATTGTTAACACGTTTGTGGTAATTATAAGATGTGATAAACAAATTTACTCTCACTGCGTAGGATACAGCGTCATGATGTTAACCACACGGAAATTTTACTGTTCGCGACGTAGGAACGTGATGCAGACATTATGCAAATGTATTACTTTGTGACGTAGAGCCGTAACAGAATAAGATCCGAATTCCTGACGACTCTTTTTTTTTTTGATAGACACTGGTAAGTGTCAATTGTTAACATGTTTGTGGTAATTATAAGATGTGATAAAACAAATTTACTCTCACTGCGTAGGATACAGCGTCATGATGTTAACCACACGGAAATTTTACTGTTCGCGACGTAGGAACGTGATGCAGACATTATGCAAATGTATTACTTTGTGACGTAGAGCCGTAACAGAATAAGATCCGAATTCCTGACGACTCTTTTTTTTTTGATAGACATTTGAACAACTTTACAGATAGCTTATGTTCACATACAGCTACATGACACACTGCATGGAAGGTAATATTCGAAAAGGCGTAATAGGGGCACTTTAATACTAACAGCAGTTTTGCATGTCAAACTCAAATAAAGTGACTCTTTACAGAGGTATAACTACATTAGAATGCCAACAGCACAACAAAAACATACTCCATTCACAAAGGGCCTGACAAAAACAAAGAGGGAGTTGCATCTTAAAGCTCTCCACCAAGATGTTTTAGGAGAAACACAGACACTGAGGGAGAACAATGAAATATTCATGATGCATTATTACAATGAGATCAAATCTGCTGACTCTGACTCTGTCTGGCACCAGTTTAAAGTACAAAAGCAGTTGTGGATGTAAAAGTAATAGTAAATGGATGGAATTTATGCGATGAATATGAAAGAAGTGAGACTATGACTGAGTTTTGGTGCAGACCCATAGGAATTATTTATACAGTACAATGAGCATCTGCACTGAAGACAATAAGAAATAAAGGAATTATAGTTCAGTTTTATGAATGAGTACTTCAGAGTAGGGCTGGACAATAATTCAATATCAATATGTATCGCAATATAATTTTTTTCAATAACGGTATGATATGATTTTTAAACACATTTCCGATATTTCGATATACATTACCAGTTTCCCATACATTGATTTATTTGTGGCGTTTGACTTTGTTGAATAAACATGAGCACTGCACATTTCAAAATCAAAACGCGGCGTGGGTGTTTTATATGAATGTATCTCTGAAGAGAACTGACTGTCTTCAGAATAGTTTAGATGGCATTCTTATTTGATCTGATAAAGTTGCGTTCATGAGCGGAGCTGCTTTGATTACAGCCATTACTGGAGAAACCGCTAGTTCTACTGCTCTCAATGCGCCTCCTGCTGGCAGAGAATCAGTTTGCATTTTCAATAATAAGAACGTCTCCAGCAACGTTTTTGTTGTTGCTTAATTTTTTTGTTCTCTGCAGCAACTTTTCATACTCTTTATCCTGGCTGAAGCACATTTGTTTCAATCTATAAGAATAGATAGAAAAGTTTTTTAACAGTAAGATTTTTATTGAAATATATTTTAAAGAAGTATCTTCTGCTTACCAAGCCTGCATTTATTTGATCCAAGTACAGCAAAAACAGTAACATATTGAAATATTTTTACTATTTAAAATAACTGCTTTCTATTTGAATATATTTTAAAATGTAATTTATTGCTGTGATCAAAGCCGAATTTTCAGCATCATTACTCGTCTTCAGTGTCACATGATCCTTCAGAAATTATTTTAATATGCTGATTTGCTGATTATCAATATTTAAAACAGGGATGCTTTAAATATAATGAAATGTATAACGTTACAAAATATGTTCTTCTGAACTTTCTATTCATCAAAGAAACCTGAAAAAAAATCTATGCTGTTTTCAACAAAATAATAAATGTTTTTTAGCAGCAAATCAGAATATTAGAATGTGACTGGAGTAATGATGCTAAAAATTTAGCTTTGAAATCACAGGAATAAATTACATTTTAAAATATTTCCAAATAGAAAACAGTTATTTTAAATAGTAAAAATATTTCAAAATGTTACAGTTTTTGCTGTATTTTGGATCAAATATATGCAGGCTTGGTGAGCAGAAGAGAATTCTTTAAAAAAACATAAAAAATCTTACTGTTCAAAAACTTTTGACTGGTATGTACGCCAATAGTTTGAAATTGAAGATATTAATAATTAATAAGGTGAGTCTGAGATGTTTATTTGACAGTGATTTCACATTTCTTGTTTGTATGAAGGCTAAATACAAATAATACATTAATTTATTTGTGCTGTTTTTTTTCTAAAAAATTTAATAGTTTTATAGGAATAGGTTTCATAGACTTGGCAAATTAATTTTTCATAAGTTTGTAGGTACATACATCTGTTGTGGGTGTTCTTTGCTGTTTTATGAGGCTTTTTTTAATAGTGTTCATATCGATATCGGAATTATATCGTATCGACCGAAATTAAGAAATATATTGTGATATACATTTTGGCCATATCATCCAGCCCTACTTCAGAGTAATATCAGCTTTAAGAAATCACCTTCTAAAGATCAAATATTGATTATAGCACAATATTTGTTTCAGCCCAAAATCCCAAAGCCCAAAAAATATGTTTTTTTGCATTGTGACATTTTCATAACTAATGTTTCCTACTTCAAAATGTATTTCAAAACTAATTATTCGTAATAAGGCATAATTTCCACATAATTCTCATTACCATAATGCAAGAAAAACTAAAATTTGAATTAGTAGAATGTAAAGAAAGAATAGATTCAAATAGTACAGTGTTTATTCATCATGGCAATATTTGCTGTTCTTTAATTTATGCCGATTTAAATACAAAATTCATTGTTATTACAGTAAAGGGAATCTAATGAAAGTCACAAATGAGAGTAATGAGAAATATATAAAAAAAATAAAAAATAATAATTACGATAATAAGGATTTGGGGGGGGGGGGGGCTAAATTGCACACTATAAATAATGAAAAAATGCAAGAAA
>NW_015505764.1:0-537 GCF_001515645.1 Sinocyclocheilus grahami | reverse complement strand
TCGTTTTTCGGAAAAAAACAAAAACACGAAAAAGGAGCCGTTTTCTCATTTTTCTACTTTCAATATTAAATTTAAAAACCGTGTATCATTCGATCATTCGTTTTTTAATTTAATATTGAAAGTAGAAAAATTAGAAAACGGCTCCTTTTTCGTTTTTTTTCCAAAAGACGAGAATCCAGCTTAAATTTTCGCTTTTCGTTCATGGGTGGAAAAATGAATACTGAATACTCAATACTGTGAGCCTGCAATTCATATATTATCGCCAGGATGCACATCAATGCTGTATCCATTATTATAAGGATACAACAAGCACTGTAACATGACTGATATGCAGATGTTGCACTGTAGCTAATTATTAAGATATACATCACTCTATCAGAGTTAGCCTAAATGTATTTTTGATTGTATCCGTCATGTTTATTTAAATTTAATTGGGGATATTAGTTTAATGCCGATCCATTTTGTTTATTTACATTTTATTTTATTCTAATATAGCAAGAGAGAGAGAGAGAGAGAGAGAGAGAGAGAGAGAGAGAG
>NW_015505763.1:827949-845141 GCF_001515645.1 Sinocyclocheilus grahami | reverse complement strand
CAAAATTCATAATATTATCTTGGTATCATTAATTTTTCAGTCAATTCTGCCAGTAGCTTATCTTGAGATATAGCCAAACAGTCCAGGGAATGCTTTCACCTTACTCGCTGGAGCATGAGTTTTACGACTACAGATGCGGGGAAGAAATGAACCTCAACAACCTTCCATGGAATGAGCGAGTTTGATGTGTGTGTCTCCATCATGTAGGTGGGTCTGTTGTGAGACAGATCCTACACAGTGAATGTTCCTTTTATAGCGCCGACACAATGTCCTCAGACTGCAGTGGCAAGTCACGGAGGCTGGCACATATGATCATGTGAAAAAGACAAAGAAACTGCAATTTATTCATTCTTTTGACTAGCATTTTTTCCCCTTAAATATTAAAGGGGTCATATGATGCTGCTAAAAAGAACATTATTTTGTGTATTTGGTGTAATGAAACGTGTTTATGCAGTTTAAAGTAAAAAAAACACATTATTTTCCGGCAACCACATGTGACGACCCCGGGCTGGACTGCTCCACGGTGAAAGCCGATCCGGCGATCCACAGCACTAAGTTGATGTATTCCCTAAGCGACCAGCACAGATCAGCTCCAGGCATGATGAAGCGGATATCGTCCTATTTTGGAAGACCAAACAAAGTAGTTTCACTTTCACAACGAAGCACACAGCGTCTTCACAACATGGCGGCAGTGGCAACAATACTACAGTGAGAATAAAAGTTACGCCTTCTTTCTTTGCGTGAACATTTGGGCGGCGTTATGCAAATCTTCCCACAAAGTGAGGTAGATATGTGGGGGCGTGTTAGAACAAGCCGTTTTAGGTAGGCGTGGTTAACTCTTAACTTTTATAAAGAATATCTCTTTGGATTTGAGACTTTAGTCTTTGCAACTTTACAGATCTTCTTTATGCACCAAGAGCTTGTAACACTCCAAAGAGAAAGGAAAAATTGAAATCGCATCATTTGACCCCTTTAATATAAAAACTCTACTTTAATTAGAATCAAAAGATATTGAGGAAAGAATAAAACAGAAGAGCTGAGGAAAACTGCAAATATATTCACATAAATTAAAATAGGTTCCCTTTCTGTCGGTCACTATGAGTCACGTCGTGACCGACGAATTGAGATCTCGCTTCAAGAGACCAATCTACTTCAAGTGTAACTAAACGAGCCAATGCACATTGGCATGCAATTATTGCATCCAGCTGCCGCTGATCACAGCGGGAGCATAAAAAGGCAGCCGGTGCAATGCATACCACCTTTTCGCATTCAAGTTCAACGCGCTCTTGGAAGCTTCTGGTGTTGGCGGACGACACTTCAGCTGTAGTCGTTCCTGTGTCGAGTGGGTTGCGCACTTCAGGCTGCACTACCCCCTGTTGTACTGCAAGCGGCCATTTCCCCTGTGCGCCTCAGCACGAAAAGAGCATTTCCCTGAAAGAGCAATTTCTCTAAAAGAGTACAATAAGCAGGTGCGTCTTTGTAAAGACGACGAATGGTCTTTTTAATGATGCTGTTTCACCCGTGCATTTCTGGATGCGGTCGTTACCTGGTGCCGGGTGATGGTTACGATCCCTGCCTCACGTGTCTGGGCATGAAGCACGCTGAGGTGGCGTTTGCGGATGAGTCGTGTTCCCATTGCGGGAAGATGACCATCTCGGAGCTGCGGGCCAGGCTCCGTTTCCTCCAGGGGGGCGGAGCTCCGTTGCCTCTGCCGCAATCTAGTGTTTGTCCTGGCGGCAGCCAGGCATGGACTACTTCAGGCAGTAGCACGGGCGGTCTGAGGGTTACAGTGGTGGCAAACCCCTCAGGGAACCAACCCTCGGGGGACCATCGCTCCTCTAGCGCTTCGCAACAAGTTGAGCCGCCAAAGGAACACACTGGGCCCTCTTTTAAAGAGCGTACCAGCGGTATCCTTTGGTGCTCCTCCCGACGACCAGATGTCGATCACTGCATCGGAGGGAGGGCTCCTGCGTCCGCCCCTGCTCCCGCGCTACATCTGCAGCAGCCTCCAGCAAGCAGAGACATGGAGCTAGGCATAGGCAGGCCGCCCCACCCATCCAGGCCCCCATCAAACAGGGTGGTGAGCGAAAGAGTAAGAGGTCCCTGGACAGGTGACCCAGAGAGGGAGGAAGCTACTCTTTGGGGGATGGTGAAGGCACCTCTTCCTCCCATGGAGGAGGGCCGGGTGGAGAATCTGGAAAATCTCGACGAGAGAGCGGTTTTCTCTAGAGGCGGGCAGTTCGAGAGCGTCAACAAAGGCCCTACTCACGCACCCTCTGCCAACCTGTGGAACCAGGTAAGCGTTGCACCGCACACTCAGAACCCTCTCCGGTCCGCTCACAAGCCGCCCGAGTTGGGTCCCTGCGTTCCACCTCGCTGCCCCACTGCAGGTACGGCGGTGGTTCCGTTGGTCCCGCTTGCACAGTATCTGGGTGCCTGGCTAGCACTACCCAGCCCGTCTCACTGGCTTCTGCGGACCATCAGCCTCGGCTATGCGATTCAGTTCGCCCGGCGTCCCCCCAAGTTCAGCGGCAACAGCTTCACAACAGTGAAGGCGGCCATGCTCCTGTCTTGCATGCGGAGATCGCAGTCCTACTGGCGAAGGATGCGATAGAGCTAGTCCCTCCAGCCGATATGAGGACGGGGTTTTACAGCCCTTACTTCATTGCATCCAAGAAAGGCGGTGGGTTACGACCAATCTTGGACCTGGGTGTCTTGAACCGGGCCCTTCACCGGTTACCGTTCAGTTGACGCAGAAATGCTTCTTCGGGTGCGTCGGTCCCCGAGATTTGTTTGCAGCGATCGACCTGAAGGACCAAAGTTACCAAAGCGTGACGTGTAAACTCTGCTGATCACGGATTGGCCGGAGAGTATCGTCACTAACTGCATCACTGAACTTGCGACACAAACACAAAAGAACCGCTAGATTTAAATCAGCCCAGCCAGCGAAAGATCGAACGTAACTGTTTTGAATGAGCGCACCTTTTTTTAACTACCACTAAAAGTTTTGTGGTCTGTTGAGGAAGAACAGACGTTCCTCTCGTTGATAGCAGAGGAGCGGATCCAGCAAGAGCTTGATGGGGCGACGCGGAATGAAAAATTTGTTTTTAGGAGTCTTGGATGTAGAGGCGGTGCAACTATAACCACATGTGAATAATCCCGCCCACTCTAAAGCGATACTAAACTGCAGTGGAAACGCAAACCGTGCCGAGCCGAGCCGAGCCGTGCCATGCCGTACTGAACCGGGCCGAGCCGAGTCATACCACGCAGTGGAAAAGCGCCAATAGTTAACTGTAATAACGCAAATTAGCATACAGTACCTATACAGCACACAGGAATTACTGCAATCACACGTGCTCGCACACGTGCACTACGGTCACACAGTTTGCACAAAAAGGTGTTGTCAGCGCTGCCCTGACGATTTTATCAGTTAGCCTATATAGTGTAGCGACTTAAAGGCTACACATGACATTTCTCACTAGCAAGGTAATAACAGTCCTGTTTAGAGATGCTGTTGTAGAACACGTTCAAAAACATAATTTTTATTAATAATAAAATATTAATATATAACAAAAAATTTGCCAGCAGAGAAAATTAGTTAATTAATAAATTAAAACGAGTCAATTAAAAAACTGATTTGTTCAGAAACAAAACACCACTAATGTATTGATTCGCAATTCTGTTATAACTTTTTTTGAAACTATTTTCATTTAATTTTCAAGTAAATAGCTTGGGATATTGTCTTTAAAATGTAAATTACTCATTAAATGGGGAAGTCATGGCCTAATGGTTAGAGAGTTGGACTCATAACCCAAAGGTTGCGGGTTTGAGTCTCGTACCGGCAGGGATTGTAGGGGGGGGGAGTAAATGTACAGCGCTCTCTCCCACCTTCAATACCACAACTGAGGCGCCCTTGACCAAGGCACCGAACCCCCAACTGCTCCCCGGGCGCCGCAGCATAAAAAGGCTGCCCACTGCTCCGGGTGTGTGTTCACTGCTGTGTGTGTGCACTTTGGATGGGTAAATGCAGAGCACTAATTCCGAGTATGGGTCACCATACTTGGCCATATGTCACGTCACTATACTGTACTCACTATTAAATATACTAAAAACAACTCGCAGCTTAAAAACACCACACTCCAAAATTGTGATGTTGTCAGTGTTTTCACACTTCCGTTTGTACAAAAGAGGACTAAGCACTCAGAAGAGGAGTGGCAAATATTTAACTGAAGTGTGTATTTGGCTGCTGACACAACAACACACATGGTTTCATTTGTTATCGGCACTAGAAAAGGTCCTTTGGGATTTCAGGGCACAGGGTGTCACTATCACTGCCATCCTGGTCCTTCTCACTCCTCTTTCTATCTGTCTCTCTCTCCAATCTAGTAACAATCCTTTCAATCATGTCTGTCTTTCCTGGTTACTCTCCTTCTTTATGTTGTGCTCTGATTGCACTGCCTTCAACTGTGAATGCAGTTTCACAGTTAAGATTTCTAACCGTTGACTCTGTTTACCGTGACAGTGTCAAGTCCTGTTTACGAAATCCTTTCCTCATGCTTTTTCAAGTGCAAAAAAAGTATTTTAGTCTTACTTTCAAGTAATAATAACAACCTTAAAATTACTATTCTTATTATTAATCACTTCACTCAAAAATAATTAGTCTTTGAATCATTCAGTCAATCAAGTCATTCAAAAACAAATGGGATAAGGAATAAAATAATTTGTTATAATTAATGATAATAATAATGTAAATTACATAAACAGTAATATTACAATATTTGTACTAATATAAAAAACAAGACCATAAAAGTTGTTTTTCAATAAATAAAACAAACAATTCATAAAAAAACACTCAAGAACTAGTTTCATTCAAGAACTAAACTATAATTTGTATAATAATAATAATAATAATAAATCTACATTACAAAAATATTAACAATTACAAAATTTGTCAATTAATCAATCAATCAATCAATCAATTCAGTCAAAACCACCGATTTGTTCAGAAACAAAACATGACTATGTGTTGCTAGGAGATTTGCAATTCTGTTGTGATTTTGTTTGGAGCTACTTTATTATAAAACTGTTGTATAATATAAAACATCATAATCACTTGTCTCCTGACTTGTTTGCTTGTATAACTGTGTATTTGGCAACCCTGCTGCCTCAAGTGTGTGTTTCCTGCCAGGCTGGGATAGAAAATTACTGGGCACCCTGCAGAGTGGAGCGGTCCTCCCAAGGCCATGGCGGTCCTGGTGAGGTTGCCGCTGCCCTCTTTATCACTGTCATCGCGCCTCTGGGGTGGAAAGTATACACTGCCCCAAACACACAAAACGGCCCACTGGAGAGTGACCATGATGAAACAGGATACTGGAACACACAGCCAATGATAAGCACACAGACTGGAGAAAGATCTTACTTTTTTAGGGACTGATGAAGATAGATAACATGCTAAATAAAAACGAAATAAAGCAAATAAAATAAAATAAATTAACCAGCTAACATACACATCTTCTCTTCACTCTTTCTTTTTGCAACCTACAAATTTTGATATTCTGATAACGTTGATGCTTCAGGATAGGAATGTGGTATTTATTAAGTGCTATACATCTAATAGAAGCCTAAAGCAAGTATAAATTATATATTTTTTAAAAATTTCACATTACAGTGCAAAGAGATTTATTCAATTATCTAACCCCAAGTAGCAAAATTATTATTTTGCAAACATCAGAATACAAAATATATTGTCACGTTGCTAGCCATGTGCAAAATTGGGCACATGGTAGAAGAAAATAACCCTTTGCTCTAGCAGAACAAAAATAGCATAAAATAATAATGTTCTTGATAACAAGGGTGGCTTCTGAGTACCATAGACTATGCAGAAAGTCCATTACATATAATGTGGCATGGCATGAAGACGCTGCTGTTCTTCTCTTGACTTTTAGCACTTTCATGTATCATTAAACAGTCACCATATAACTTACACACAACAAAGAGTTTCAATTGGGCTGAACTGTCACACATCATCTGATCACTAGAACGTTCACTTCAAACAACACACAGATTTTGAAGGCAAATGTTGTGTTTCAGGTTGTGTGTTATTTGACATCACTGATTTCCAGGTATTAAAGCATTCCATTTCCTGATGCTTGGAAGATGACACTTACAGAATGACATTAAAATTCATGAAAACTAAAACAAAAGTGTTAGCTTCTCGTGTGTTCAACTGTCAAACAGATTAGCCTAACAAAGAAACTGCAGATGATAAAAATACTACATATTGTTGTCATTTGTTTTGCAGGTGCAAAATTATTTAAAAGCTCAGTTACAGTGTTTTAGACACCTGCTTCTGAGAAGAGATTTGTATACTGCACAAAATTACTCCTTAATGAGTTTTTAATTAATCTTTTTTTGACATGTTTTCCACTAAAATAAATACATACATAAAAACTTAATAAATTTATTCAAGCAACACTGTGTAAAACAAAACAAAAGACACTTTTTTGCTGTGCTACTTTATGTACCTTGTTTGAAGGATTTTTTTAGATATTTTAACTAGATATTTAAAAATACTTAGTGCAGTGTAATTTAGAAACTTTGACTAATTTATGCATTTAAAATTTATCAGTAACTGTATATTTCTCTGGGTCATAAACATAAACATTCTAATATTTATTAATACTTTTTAATAAATATTTTATTTCAGTTAGTTGCCAAAGTAACTTTTCTAATTTTTATTTTTATCATCTAATTGTCAGACTCTGTTCCGTGTTTTGTGGTTGTTTTGCTCCTCATGTGCCTTCCTTTCCCACGTTTAATTTGTCCCAGGTGTTTCCCTTGATGTTTCATTGCTCCCAGGTGTGTCTCGTCATCCCCTCCTCCTGCGTGTATAAATAGGGTTCCCTGTGTGTGCTCCAGTGTCCGGTATTGTTCATGTCATTATATATAGCGTGAGTGTTCCATGTTGCTTGTGATTAAACCCATTTGGATTAATGTACTCCTCGTTTCTCTCCATTCCTTGCTCCTCAGTCCACTCAGCAGTGCACCCGTGACACTAATAGAATCTATTATTATCATATTAACATCCATTATTTATTTCAATTAACAAAAATTAATTTTTTAATAGTTTTAAAGTTACCAATAAAAACACTGGCCATACATCCACAAATTAAATTATGAATTACTGTCAATTATTCATTATCACACAAGTTTTGAAGTCCTTTCAAATCCAACATCAAATGCCTTCTACAGACTTTTCCCAAAAAAGAAGTTGGAAATTCCAAATCGGAGTTAAAGGGAACACAACAGAAGGTGTTAACTATATATTTGTTCTATAAACACACCACTTTTTTAACATGCTAGCAAATTTTAGTAGACGAGAAAGGGTTAAGTAGTTCACACTGCCCCAACAAACACACAACACGTTTTATTCCAAAGACAATATTTGGCCAGGTTTCAAATCAAAAGAAACGCAAGTATGAGCAGTCTCATCACGCTGAATTCACAGCGTGTGAAAACACTGTTAAGATGTTGGCTCGTACAGCTTATGTAGCCCAATTAAATTGTGATGATGTAGCTAGCAGACAGGGTTTAAGCCTGACATGTAATGTTCATGTAGACTGATTGTGTCTATGGGCTTCACTGCAGAGGCGATTAAGATAGAGGAGAGAGATTTATGGCCTGCTGCTCCTAAGAGAAGGTAATTGAAATCATTCCCATCGCCAGAGCTCTCTTCTCTCCTTCTCCCCAGGTCAATGCTGACTAAAGAGTCGTCAGCTCTTGTGCTGTTTACTATACAGGTGCATCTCAATAAATTAGAAATTTCGTGGAAAAGTTCATTTATTTCAGTAATTCAATTCAAATTGTGAAACTTGTGTATTAAATTAATTCAATGCACACAGACTGAAGTTGTTTAAGTCTTTGGTTGATCACCTCCATGCCACGCCGAATTGAGGCAGTAATTAAAGCAAAAGGAGCCCCTACCAAGTATTGAGTACACGTACAGTAAATGAACATACTTTCCAGAAGGCCAACAATTCACTAAAAATGTTTTTTTTTATTGGCCTTATGAAGTATTCTGAATTGTTGAATTGGTGGGTTTTTGTTAAATGTGAGCCAAAATCATCACAATTAAAAGAACCAAAGACTTAAACTACTTCAGTCTGTGTGCATTGAATTTATTTAATACACGAATTTCACAATTTGAGTTGAATTACTGAAATAAATGAACTTTTCCACGACATTCTAATTTATTGAGATGCACCTGTATTGAGATTTGCTTCACCTTGCTTTCACACTGCCGCCTGTGCTTGCGTGCGCACATAAGCTCTTTATTTCTGAGGGTGATGGAGGCTGTTATCACTATCAGCCTCTCCTGTAATTAAGACATTAGAGTTTCCTGCACCACTCAGCGCATTAGCGGAGAAGAAAATGGCCGCTCGTAAGACGAAAAAGAAGCCAAGCGCCTGATGGTTTATCTCAAGGGCTAATTAAAAATGGACAGAATCTTTAATTTTCTGCATCTTGGACGGCTAGCGACCCAGAGGCTCCAGCAGATTCTGCTGACTCTCCGCGCTCCGGCGTAGCGCAAATAACTTCTCCGGCTGACCCAGAAGGGGAGAGAAGGCGAAAAACAGCCCATTTCAACTCTACTTTGTAGAACTTCAAACGATCCAGAGATCTTTGAAGAGCATCGTTACGGGTGACTTCCTCAGTTAGTGCCATCGCTCGTCAAAATAGTTTCTTTTTTTCTCCATCACATATCAAGTCTGTCGTTTCACAATGTCTGTCCTGTGTGTAATCGAGCTGTGGAACTATATAATGGCGTATTTGCATCACAAAGCACGCTGCTAGAGTTAGCGCAGTAACGGAGAGGAGTGTGTCATATGGGGCTTTCGAAACAGTCCAGTGGTGCATTAGCTATCAAAGATCTCTCTGATCACTGCCCTTCTCTGAAGCAATCCCCATGTTGTTCAAGTGTAGATGGAGATGTGAGTCAGAGATAAACAAGAAATACATGATGCAATTTCAGCCATCTGGACACCCACACACACAACCCTACAGATTAATAAGAGACTTAACTCAGTTCTGGCTTCAAGCTGAAAGAGGCATTAAACAGGCTCATTTTTGTGCTGAAAGTGAAGACCACTTCAAGGAAACTCTTTTTTTTGGTATGTTATGTGCCCGTCTCCCATCAAGAGGATTAGGGCCATTCAAAGTGTGAAGTATTAAATGTGGCCATACATCGGCTGAGGATGAAAGCAATTCTGTCTTTGTAGTTCTCAATTCCACTTTACAGTCATGACATTACGATAGGCCAATTCTTAAAATGGCTGGCACAGTTATAAAATGAAAACATTTGAAAATGTTACCCATTCGGATACAATACAAACACATACAGTAGGCTGTAGGCTTAATTCAAAATAGCTGCCTACAAATTCTCAGCTACATAGTGTGTGATGCTCAGGACATCTTATTCAATCAACACACTGAAGCACAGCTGTGTTGTTCTGGCTCATAGCCCAGACTGAAAAAACAACACAATTTTTACACCTAACTGTGACGATTTAACTGTATTTGCAGCTGTAGTCATTAATCAGTTACAGCAGCTGTTGGTTTTACTGGGGTGAAGGCATCATTTGTATGCAAAATGGAAGCTATGATCGATAAAAAGATGAATGATGAATTAAGTATTGGGTCATCGATCAATCAGTTAGATAAGGAGTTTTAACCACAATGATTTTGCTTAAAAAACGATGAATATTTACACTGCTGTGCATAAAAGCATGATAAACCAGATGTATTCGACTTCAACAAGTGAGCCAAATGGGAAAAGTTTTAGGGGTGCGTGAACCGAGACAGAATATTTTGTCAGCGAAAAGCAACAATCTGCAGATAACGCTTCTACAATATATTTGTTTACTACATAAATTAAATGAATAGCTTCCATTGTCACCTGGCAGGGAATTCAGACAAACACATTTACTAAATCAGCCAAAAAGTGCTTTTAAAATTGCTCCATAACATAGCGAGACAGACTCACAGAAAGTATGCCATTAGCCATAAAAAGAAGCAAACAGGGTTATAAAGCAGGAGGACTCACAAAAGAACACTTTAGTACTAGGTGTATAACTTTTATAGTGGTGTCTTCAGGTCATTTAGCCATTTAGTTTCTTTGCTTTGGAGAATAAGATAACAGTGTCAGCAGCGTACTGGAAATGTCAAATGAGCCAGTAAATACTTCAAACTGAAAGCTTCATAAATAACCTAAAGAAAAAAAGAAAAAAAAAAGAAAAAGTGAGAAAATGTGAAAACAATCAAAGAGGAGGAATAGATGCCCTCCAAACTAAATGTATGATTTTCATATCTGTGATTACATACATTTTCTGCCATTGCCGTTAAAGTTTTTTACGATAAAGTGGTGTTTATCTGGTTACCCCCAGGGCATCCAAGATGTAGATGACTTTGTTTCTTCAGTAGAACACATATGATGATTTTTTACTTTAACCGTTGCAGTCTATCAGTCGTATAATGCATGGCAATGGTAACAAAATCTATGAGAGTAAAAAAAACATGCACAGACAAATCCAAATTAAACCCTGCGGCTCGTGACAACACACTGATGTCCTAAGACACGAAATGATCGGTTTGTGCCAGAAACCAAACAGTATTTATATCATTTTTTACCTCTAATACACCACTATGTCCAACTGTCTTTGAGCGCGCGCACGGCATCCGGTGCATGAGGTGTGTAGGCGTTCTGGCGTAGTTTATGTTAATGGGTGTGTTGATATCCAGCCGAAGAGCAATCAACCATAACTTCAGGCGAGCAGGCTCAGAAGTTGGGAATACGTGGAAAGTCACCACTCCCGAATGAGTTTGCGCGCGAGAACGTAATCTTTTAGTTTTAAGTCGGTTTGAACAATCCGGATAAGCGCAAGTAAGTACCATTTTGATTAGGCATCGTACCTACAATGTTTGTGAACTGTGTAAACAATGAGTGATGTATACGCTCGAGAGATCACTTCCAGCGCTTGCGCAAACTATGCCAGAGCGCGTACACACCTCACGATGCTGTGCGCGCGCCCAAAGACAGTTGGACATAGTGGTGTATTAGAGGTAAAAAATTATATAAATCCTGTTTGGTTTCTGGCACTAACCGATAATTTCGTGTCTTAGGACATCAATGTGTCGTCACGAGCCGCAGGGTTTAATTTGGATTTGTCTGTGCATTTTTTTTTTACTCTCATAGATTTTGTTACCATTGCCATGCATTATACGACTGATAGACTGCAACGGTTAAAGTTAAAAATCATCATATGTGTTCTACTGAAGAAACAAAGTCACCTACATCTTGGATGCCCTGGGGGTAAGCAGATAAACATCAAATTAAAATTTTTAGGTGAACTATCCCTTTAATGTCCTAAAATCTGCCATTAGAGACCAACTCGAAGAGAGTGAATCACAGAGTGAAAGAGAGTGAGAGAGAGAAACTTCTCAATGAATCTTGTACACAGCAAATTCAGTACACAAGGTCTGAAAATCAAGGCTAGTACAAACTGAATTACTGTACAATATATCCGCAAAAGAGCAAAAAGTGTGACAACTGTACATTTAGAATGCCAACGATGTATTTAAATGAAAAACAGCATAAACACTCACATTACATTTTGATTTCTGACTAAAACGATGACCCAAATCTGCTGCATTATATAAATTTATATTTTACAATATTATTTTTTTACTGTATTTTTATATATCTGTCTCAGTTTACTCATATTACCGAGAAGCATTTGCATTTAACAAGACTCCAGAGACTTTGAATTATTCTATAATAAACAAAGGACAATGGAAGAAGATTGCAGACATTTTGGCATTCATCACCGGTAATCTCAGGAGTTTGCTGCTCTTGTTTACACACACACACACACACACACACACACACACACACACTACATTACACATAGTCCCACAATGTAGGCTAAACCTGGCCCACATCAACAACACACACTCACACTCAACCTTCAACCAGTTTTTCTTACTGCCTGAGGGATTGTCAACAGGTAAGCTCTGGCCTTGGCTATTTTATGTGTGCATAATCATGTTTAATTATGAATCCTGTGAGCTATCATTTCATTTTAGTTAATGAGTTTGGTTGCCTTTCCTGTGTCATATTATTGAACTGTCGATGCCACCCAGATTCAATTCCATCAGCCTCGCAGCTTTTGCAGAACACAAGCTCAACTGTATTAAACACACAGACATTTACAGTGTAATAGCGTAAATGGCACAAGCTTATTTACATACTCATTACACCAAATTCAGGGAGTGGGAGGGCAAGTTTAATTGTCAAAATGGAATTGCTTTGGTTGTATTTTATGTGTTCCTCTATTTTGATATTCAGCTTTGTGCTGACACACATCCTATAGAGTTTCTGCCAAACTGCTTTCTTCAAGTTATTTACATGTGACAACAACAAAAATCTATTCAGAGTTTGAGGTAAAACATTTTGCTCCTACTCATTCTAATAAATCTGTTTGTTGAATAATATTATTATTATTATTAATAATAATAATAATATGTATTATTATTATTATTAAAATGTATATACACACATTACTGCAACAACAATTACCATTATTATTATCATCATTAATAATAATAGTAAGTTATTATTAATGTTCTTCTTATTATAATTATTTACATGTATATTTATCATATTAGTTTGTTTACAATAATAATACAAATTATTGCTGTTATTACTTTATTATATATTATTATTAGAATAATAAACAACAATAATAATTAACTTTATCATTATTATTATTGGAAATAAATTAATAATATTATTGTAAACTTTTTATTAGTAGTAGAGGTAGTAGTAGTAGCCTAGTAGTATTGATACATGCATAATTCTACAAATTCTATATAATTTACATATTTATAATATAATATATAGACAAAAGCATTATTTATTTAGCATCTTATCTATTTATTTATTTGTTTTGTTTTCTCTTTTACTGAAGGTATTTAAATTATAGGTGGCTTGAAGACTGACCAATTATAGTTTCAAAGTAACACTGACATGTTGGATGTTTAATTGCAGCTTTTTGTAAATTGTGAGTGTCAAAATTGACTGAAGTGTTAGTATCCCAGAAAAACGCAGATGCTGATGACAGGAAATGCTGCATGCTGAGACCAGCGTAGCTGCAAGGAACATAATGGAGTTTGTCTGACCTGTGATCCCTGAATAGGCAACATCACAGAGGCAAACAGCTGGGTAGCATCATGTGTGAGTAAGAAAGGGCTCCTCTGTGACAACAATGCGCTCTCCCGTGACCTCCGTGCCAGTCTATGCAAATCTGAGCGGATGGCTAGCACTGCGGAGAGTTAATGAGAGAGAGATGGAGAGAAGGATAGCAAATTAAAACAATTTCTTCCAAGGTTCATATACTAGCACCATATGTTCCAGGAGCTAGCAAACAATCCACAACAGTTAAAACTGCTGTGACCTATCACCGTGACACGAACCGCCGTCATCTCAGCCCTAGCATAACAGCCAAATGTTCATCATTTAGAAACCGCTTCTCAACATAATTGGATATGGCACAAGGAAATAGCATGCGTTTGGAAACAGAATGCTCTTCGACAGAGGCATTGTTGCTGCCATGTTTTTTTATCAGCTGTCAGGTTCAAAGTAACAATAGAGTTTTAGCATTACAATCTCCGTTGATGATCTCAAAGAGATAAAATACAATCATTTTGCCTCTCTAATCTACTTGAACAGACTTCCGCTGAGGTCCTGACTATTGGCGGAGGCACAAAGCTTTATGCATTTTAAAGTTTCCTCAATAGGCCTGGTACAGACAAACAGCGCTTTAAAAAAAATTATAATTGTTTATCTGCCTGAATCCTGACCCTCTCTGACAGAACGCCGCACAGCAGAGAGAAAAGTCTGATTTTGTTATTGAATTGGAGATGAGGTGGATGGAAAAAACTATTTAACATCAATTTTAGGTGAATGAAAAACATGCAAATAACACGACATAATGGAAAAGGCTGTATCGCACTGAATGAGGGTCTGATGATAGGGAATGACTCAGACAGATAATTGCATTGGATGCTATCTTAGCTCTTGACGAATGTGTTGCCACAAAGTCACGTGTAAATACACAATCATAATACACTTTAGGAGGATGTTCAAATGGTGGTTATGCAGGAACCACGTTGTTGTTTCGCACTTTTGCCGTTCATACCAGGAACACTTTTAGACGTACAAACAAAAGTTAATCTGCTATGCTAAGAGATACCAATTAAAGTCATTGCACTTTCTGTGGTTGCTACTGTTTTGTGATGTCTTTTAAATTGTGTGTGCCTTTGAAGATTAAATAAGTATGCAAATAATTTGTTGCTATAAGTGACAACCTTAATCAACACTTATCTACCACTAATAAGCACGTCTTTCATTCGCCAATTAGCTAGCTTGACTATGTCAGATTCACAGTTTCATGGTCGCCTCATAGCAGCCTATCTTAGCAATAACAATGTTTTAAGTAAAACAAAACATCAAATTAAACACATCTGCTATAGGTTGAGCAGATAAACTTTAAAAAGGAAAGAGGAGAAAAAGTAAAAATCTAAAACCTTAGTAAAAACCTTTTATGCATTCAGGCTGCTCATTTACACGACTTGAGTTTTAAAGTGCAATACTGTTATTGTCTCCATGTGCACTAAAAATGCAGATTTGTGAAAATGGTGACATCGTGCGCATCCGTGTTGTGTAATTATCTTTACAAAGTGACATCGCCAACATGCGATGCTTTGCATGCATAAAACAGCATTTTTAGTTTTCGCAGATCTGTGTGAATGGGGATTGTTCCGAAAACGCTGTTGTCTGTATGTGAAAAACACAAAGGAAAAACTTTTCTATTTTTAGTACATCATTGTAATTTAATGAAGATCAATCAATCAATCATTTGGCACATACAAATATTTTTCACAATAAAGAACTGCATTTAATGAAAAGACTAATAAATAAAACTGAACTTGTTTTAATAAACAGTACACTATTAAAAAGTGCAGGTGTACAAGTTTTATCTTTGTAATGTGTTTTGCCTGGGGGTGAAAACACATTTTGCAACTGATGGTTCACAGACCATGTCTACAACATTTCCTAGAGGACCTGTAGTGGACAGAATATGATTCAAACGGTTTAGATCTTGTAGTATGGACTGGGAGATGCTGTGACAGTGTGTCTACAAAGATTTACACAGTGGATGGTAGGTCAGAACCTGATTTTTTTTTTCTGTACTTCTCTGACAACTCTCCAAGCTGTTATATCAGAGAGTGACACCGTCGGTAAGAGTGCTCTCACAGGTACATTGGCAGTGCATGCCTCTGAAGACCACAGAAAAACAGAGATGCTTCTGGAATACATAAACTCATGACTAGCCCTTCTAGCTGTGTACTGCATACTGGTTCACATGGAAATCTATAAAGTATCAAATAGATGGCATGAAAAAATTATTTTAAAAAACGTTCATTTATTTTTTTAATAAATTTTTGATACTTTTGGAGCTTTGGTGTTGCCGACTTTATATTAAATTGTTCTACATGTGCCTTATTAACCACACTGTGTTCATTCATTTAGGCCAGAGAAAAACTGATAACTGATAACTGAATTGAGTTCAATAATGATATTATTGTCTTCTGTAGAAGCCGATTCAGTAATCAGTAAGTACAGTTATTGAACTGAATTAAATGAGTACTGTCTTCAGTTGAGCTGTTCATCGCTGAACTGAACTTCTATAATTGATTCGTTCTAAAATTGATTAACTTCATGAAGTTATTGAACTGAAATGAATCAACACTGAACTGACAGGAGCTTAAGTGTGACACTGTTGTCTTTTGAGAGCTGCTTTACAGCAGAATTTTGATTTTTATCATCACTGATTCTGTTATCAGTGGAAGTCGTGGCCTAATGGTTAGAGAGTCGGACTCATAACCCAAAGGTTGCGGGTTTGAGTCCCGTACCGGCAGGGATTGTAGGTGGGGGAAGTGAATGTACAGCGCTCTCTCCCACCTTCAATACCACGACTGAAGTGCTCTTGAGCAAGGCACCGAACCCCCAACTGCTCCCCGGGTGCCGCAGCAAAAATGGCTGCCCACTGCTCTGGGTGTGTGTTCACGGTGTGTGTGTTCACTGCTGTGTGTGTGCACTTTGGATGGGTTAAATGCAGAGCACTAATTCCAAGTATGGATCACCATACTTGGCCACATGTCACGTCACTTATTTCCCTGTTTATTACTGCACTTTGGCTCATACCCTAAAAGTGGCAATTTCAACAAGCTATAAAAAAATTGTCTGTGGGAACTTTTAAGTTAAAACTTCACAGACACACTCTGGGGACATCAGAGACTTATTTTACATCTTGTAAAATGGGGCATAATACAATAATTACAATAAAAACAAAAAAAAATTGTGAAAGTGAAAAAACTGGCTGGAAGTGGAATGACTGTTACATAAATGTTGTTAACATAAATTTGTATTAAAGGGGTCATATGATGCGATTTCAAGTTTTCCTTTCTCTTTGGAGTGTTACAAGCTGATTGTGCATAGATAAGATCCCTGAAGTTGCAAAGACTAAAGTCTCAAAACCAAAGAGATATTCTTTATCAAAGTTAAGACTCTGCCACGCCCCCCTAAAACGGCTCGTTCTAACACACCCCCACATATCTAGGTCACTATGTGGGAATATTTGCATAATGCCGCCCAAATGTGCACGCAAAGAAGAAGACGTGGTTTCAGTCACCGCAGTTAGTATTGAAGCAGCCATGTCAGGGAGACGCTGTGTGTTTCTAGGCGAAAGCAAAAGCACTTTATTTGGCCTTCCGAAAGTAGATCTTTAAGATTACTTACAACAGAACAGCAATGCGTTTTATGGACGACCGTTTCGTGAACCTAGGAGAGGAGGTAATTCTGACTTTGCTATGACAATCTGGCGCTTCTGAATCAGCTACTGTTTTGTTATTAGTTTAAGTATTTGCTATTGACTGTTCAAATGCGGAGTTTTGCGCATTGTGTGTGTGTGTGTGTGTGAGAGAGAGAGAGAGAGAGAGCGCAAGAGAGAGAGAGAGAGCACGAGAGACAGAGTGAGCGCGAGAGAGTGAGAGAGAGAGAGAGAGAGAGAGAG
>NW_015505763.1:819488-827925 GCF_001515645.1 Sinocyclocheilus grahami | reverse complement strand
GAGAGAGAGAGAGAGAGAGAGCACGAGAGAGAGAGAGAGGGGGGGGGCACATCACAAACACATACCAGCTTCATCACTGTGTCTGTCACACGACTCTGTTCCCCTTTCGGGCTCTGTCTTTACATTTATTTTGAAAGATGAAGCTCGCGATTATGGTAAGGGGTGTTACATTTCCGATGCGTGCTTGTGGTGTTCGGCCAATCACAATGCACTGGGTCAGCTGGCCAATCAGAGCAGACTGCGCTTGTGGGAAGGAGGAGCATTGTAGAAAACTAAGCGTTTGAGAGAGGCGGGGGATAGAGGACCTACAATAATGTACAGTATTTGAAAAATAATGTGTTTTTTGAACATTAAAGCATGTCAACATATTCTGTTACACCAAATACACAAAATAATGATCTTTAAAAAAGCATCATATGACCCCTTTAACAATATTTTTCTTTAAAATCATGTATTTTCCCCTTTCACTTCCTACGGTGGCCATTTTTGACTACTAAGATCACAGGTGTGACTAATTTTTAAGATCATTTAGCCTTTTCAAATAATGTCCGATTTCTTTTTTTTTCTTTTTTCCTATGTTCATGTAGGTAAAGGATGTTTCCATCTGAAGGAAGGTTATGTTGTAAAACAGTCAAAAACATAATTGATCACATTTCAAGACAATAAAAATGCAGGCCAGTTCTAAGAGAGCAACATTTTGGCGGAAAACGGGTAAGTGTGACACTGTAAGTAAAATTGTAAGTAAAATTGCAAAATTGTTTTTAGGCTTTTTCGATCTAGCTTTCTCCCTTCACTCTGAAAGAAAGGTCACCAAACACCAATACGTCAAAGCCTAAGTTGTTCTTTCGTTCAATCTGTGACACATCGTAGCCACACACAGAAAACTTACCGAACATAACTTTAGCAACTGAGCGAGCAGTGCATGAATCTAAAAAAAGACCAGTTCCAACCCAACTGGTTCCAACCAGTTCTAAATCAGATTTGCGGCTTTCTGAAAGATGCCACTGTGTTGGCATTCATTTGCTCTTTCTCTGCGCGTTGTAGGAGAGCTTTACCATGACAGTAGGTCAGAGCTGTGTTGAGTGCTCCGACAATAAGAGAAGTGGGTGTGCTACAAAATAATGCTTCGTGTGGGCGGTGAGATGCAATTACCCAGAGTGCATCTCTCATCTAAATGTGTATCTACCTTGATAATTACCGGCTTAGGTAAGGCTGTGGTGCATCTTAAATTGTGCTCTGTAACCTCATGGCAGCTCAGTGTTGGCAAGTCACAGAAACACAAACAATAACGCACCTACATATACACAAGTTTTCCTTTAGCCTAGTGCTACATTAATTCACCCCCACAAAACATCCCCTCAAACTACTGGCTCTCTTGTGCCTGTGTTAAAATTAGACCAAAGAATAGAGGTCACTTGTAAAAGAATGCATTTTTGTCCAGAAATTAACATTTAGCCTCAACGTTTCCCAGAACGGGTGGCACTTCATACTATTTTACCCCATTAGGCCAATCATCTGAAATCATGTCATGATTACAGAGATAATTATTTTAATGGCCAAATGACTCAGCATGCCCACAGCAGCAGAGTATACTAATGCATTTGGACACTAAAATGCAAAGCATAAAGGAAGGACAGAAGAAAGGAGGATGGAATGAAAGAAGCCATGTTTTCAACACCTTGCTGTGGAAAATGAAGGCTAGAAACAGCCCCCATCATCCTTCAGGCTGGAAAAGATGCACTCTTCCAAGAAATGGTACAAATAGAGGTGAACGTGCCTTAAATCTTGCAGCCAGTCTCCATTTCAGCCCACTCCTACTGCAGTGGGCCAAGACCGTGGAGGTTAAAAAGCTCTTCGCCGAAAAAGAGAGAAGGGGTGAGCGAGGATGGGAGGGAAGAAGGCAAAGTGAATGTGAGCCACAGCAGGAGGATCTGGAGCTTTGTTGAGGCAGCCCAGGGCACAGCTGGTACCAGCTGAGTCTGACTCATCTTCACTGAGCGAAAGAAGCTTTCAGTTGTGTTCAGCCTGCATTCCCCTTAAATGGAGATCATGTGGGATGTAATGGTAAAGTGAGGGAGTCTATCTGAAATGAAAGTGCAGTAAACCCTCACCTACTGCCATGACAAAGGAAATGACAGAATATAGATTACTGGTTCTCAAACTGTGGTCTGAGAAAGTCTAAAAATGGTTGAGTAGAATATAAATAAATAAGTAAATAAAAAAATTATAAATAAATACATATTTTCTCAAATGTATTTTTAAATAATTAGAAATATATAAAAATATCAAATGTAAAATCATGACAAAATCCAACTTATAAAATTTATATTGATATTTTCTCGAATCTATAAAAAAAATTATAAATAATATAAAAACATAAAATGTGTATTATGACAAAATGCAACTTATAACAAAGAATTAACTAAATGTTAAAGGTATATAAAAATAATATTGTAATACTTCTATTTAATACAGATATAAATCATTATGATGATTATTTAATGTTTTATTAAATTATGTATACTTTTATTTCTTAATAAATAAATATATTAAATATACACAAATGCATTATTTGATTAAAAAGGATGAATAAAATGAAATCTCATTACAATTTGTAAAGGTATAAGATTTTTATTATTATTCAAATATATTATTTTTAGTATTATCATTTTTATTTAATATTTATTCATAATAAAATATATTTATTAATACATACATTTATTAAATATACATATAAATGTGTTATTTGACAAATAGCACCAATATTAAATGAATAAATAAATTAACTAATTGTGTTAAAATAAATTTTGCTCATCTAGGTTCATAGCTAAAATTAGAAATCTTATTTATTTATTTATTTCTGTCTGTCTGTCTGTCTGTCTGTCTGTCTGAAACGATCCAAAATTACAGATTGGTAATAGTGAGGCCATTTCAAAATATAGGGTATAACCTAAGCATTTGCACATAATTTGTAATTGAGGTAGTTGGGGTTGTTAGGTGGTCCGTATATAGCAGTTGTATGCCACCTGGAAAAAGTTTGAGAACAACTTTTCTAGATTTATGAAGTGTGCCATGAGAAAATGGATGTGAAGCGAGTGAGTGGGATGTGAACCGCTCTTGGTACTTGTGCTCTAATACTATAATGTTAGTGTAATATTAAAGTGCTACTCTGTGGTGCTGTGTGACTAACACCACGCTGTTAAATCTTGGTTGGTAGCCAAGATTCAACAATTCCCCATCGATGGCCATATTGCTATCGTTGGATCTTCAAACATGTTGCGTTAATGATGAACACGTTAAAAGCCATGTTTAATCCCGAGCGTGAAAGCCCCTACTGATGCCGGCATCATTTGCATCCTTCCGTCCTGACGCCCCTCCATGTGTTCATTATCAGATTGCCTGCAAGCTCCGGAACACCTGAAATGATCTATGATTGCTCCTCATATGAATCACAGGAACATTTCCGGGCCGGCATATATCCACAGTCGCCCATCTACATTAATGTGTATCAACCTGGAGCTGTGAAGACACCTGGCGAGATCATTAGTGTGCCTCCAGCTGCGCTCATCAGAAGCTATCAGTAAAAATCCTGCGAGGGAAAAACACATTCATATTCAGTGTCATGGACATCCACCACTCCCAGGGGTGTAAGATCTCCCACCTAATTGTACTCAAGTTAAAGTATGAATATGAGGTCAGAATTTGACTTAATTAAAAGTTAAACTATTTAAACTCTTTAATTGTACTCAAGCATTTAAAAGTAAACTCTTTGTTAGCTTTTCAAAATAATTGACTGATGAAATCAAGACATTGAGTTAAGGGTTATTATACATACATAAAACCATTAAAAAAATTAATAAATAAAAAATGAAGTTACTTTAAATAAAATAAACATTAACTGAAGTCAAAATCAATATAAAAAAAACTATTTTATTTCAGCTAGTTGCCAAAGCAACAATTCTCATTTTCATTTAGTTTAACTTTAATAACTCAAACTAAATCAACTAAAACTATTAAACAAAAATTAATAAAAAAAAAAGCTATACAGATTTTATTTTAAGTAATAAACAAACAAAATTACTGAAACTTTAACTAAAATTCAAGTGAAAACACAAAATGTAAAAACTAAATCTAAACCTATAAGGCCCTAGGACACACCAGATGTTAAATATTTTAATTAATATCCAAGGATACAATGACAGATTTGCATCATGATGACTAAATATATAAATAAACTAAATATATTTTTCTATTTTTTTTATTATACATATATAAAAAAAATTAAATATGTAAAATTATGACAAACACAACTTGAAGTTAATGAATTAACTAACTGTTAAAGGTATACAAAAAATATTTCAATACTTCCATTTAATATAAATATAAATAATTATTAAAATATAAATATAATTACAGATATTAATTAATACATATTATATTAAATATGCATCAATGTACTATTTGATAAAAATGAATAAACTGATTAATAAACTCAATATCAAAGGATTACTAACTGTGTATAAGTACCAAACTATTTATTGTATAATTGTAATATATTATCACCATCATCATCATCATTATTATTATTATTATTAAAAATAATTAATGAATTAAAATTAAAGGCAAATAAGCACTGTCTTTTGATGGTCTAGATTAAATTGTATAAAGTTTTGCGATTACATTTCTAAGGGGAAAAATGTTTTCAATAGTGCTCAAGTCAAGTAATTATTACCCAAAATAACAGTTCAGTAATGAAGTATAATTACTCAAGTACTTCACTGCTCCCTCTTCTCCTTGAGATATTTCTGAGATATCACGCTTCAGCTGCACATCAGTACAGTTTAAGATGGAAGGGAAAAAAGGTGGTACACAGATGTACTGGGACACAACTGAGGCTGGTGGGTGACTGGCAATATCTGGAGGGCAGACAGGACAAATTATGGCAAAATCATTTCCTCAAGATACTATATGGGGTCTCTTGATACACTCACAGGGGTTGTATTTGAGTAAGGGAACATGATGGTAACAGTGGTCTGGCTATATGGGAATTATAGTCCACAGCGAGACATAAGCCAAATGAACTCTCTGCTGAAGGAAAACAATGATACATTTTGCCAGCAGAAGGTCAAGTTTGTTATTAAAGATTTGATTTTCCCTGTGCGATACCTGAGAAAGACCCATGACCTATTACAGGACACAGCACCAGGTCGACAGTTCAACAGCATGTGTAGACGGCAATATAGTCTCATTCTGAGCATTACCACTGTTATTACTATTATTAATACATGAAAAAGAAGGGAGTAAAGGGAGCAATTTTATTTAATAAAAAGGCATCACTACCCACTTTGAAAATTACTGTAGTTACCATGTTCTGAACATCACATCCTTTCTTTTTACCTTAGATGTAATCTATCTCGGTGGTTGAATAAAAATATTATTATTATTATTATTATATTTTTTTTTAATTACCTAAATTTAGCACCAGCAAGCTCGTTAGCTAGACAGTTAGCATCAGCTAACATTACTGACATATTTTCAGCATGGTTATAAATAAACATTTGTCTACTCCCTAGTTGATCCCGCCAGATACATAGTAACTTAGGCTTTGTGCGCTGACAAACAATATAAAAACTGCTAAAAAAAATTTTAGTAAAACTGCTAACTTTACAGCAGCGGGGAAGATGAACGTGCATGAGTTATTTTATTTAATCTGTGTTATTTTAATGTTTTTTTACCTAAAACATAGAGACTCTGATGTTGATGTGTCTGCATTCAAGCATTTCAGTGGGCTTAAATAGATCACCCTATACAGCAGATTTAGTTCACAAAAAACAACTGACAGTTTTGACCTAAATATGAATTTCAGTTACAATAATTAATACTAAAATTCGACATTAGTAACTTACTTTTAACAGCATCAGACGCGCGCGCTCACAAGATCTCCCGGTGAATTCAGTTCGCTGGAGACTCGCACTAACCGGTTCATTTGAATCAGTGAGTTGTCGTCTCGAGAACAGCTGCAATCGGATCATTCCAATTCGTGAAAGAATCATTTGGTGCAATTTGCGAACCGATTTAATGGGTTCAATGAAAAACATCAGTTCGTTCTTGAATCAGACACCACTTCTGCGTCTCGGAGCACGGGATATATTATAAGGAGTAACGATAAGTTTTATGAAATGTAGTGAAGTAAAAAGTACGATCTTGTTCTTTGGAATGTATTGAAGTAAAAGTAAGTTACTCAAAAATAAAACTACTCCAGTAAAGTACAGATACTTGAAAAATGTACTTAAGTACAGTAACGAAGTAAAACAACTTCGTTACTGTCCACCACCGTGGATCACACAGTATTTTCCAATGCATTTTCAGCTTATTAAACTTATTTTTGAAGGATCATGTGACACTGAAGACTGGAGTAATGGCTGCTGAAAATTCAGCTTTGCCATCATAGCGGTAAATTACTTATTATGTAAGATACATATTGTAATAATATTTCACAATATTCTTGGTGAGCATAAGAGACTTAACATGCATTTAAATAACATGCATTTCAAGGTGGAAACCATTTTATTGTCAATATTTATTTTTTAGTGAAAACAACATTATATATATATACATATATATATGTTTTTTTTGTTTTTTAATAGAGGAATAGGTTTAATCAGAAGAAATGTTTTCCACATATGAGGGGAAAGAGTCTGATAAATAGTCCAACACAAGGGGTCCAAACATTAAATATGACGAATTACGACTATTGAAATTGCTCTGTTGTGTGACTGCGCCGAATGCACTCAGAAGCCCAATTCAGTAAAATCCTCTTCCTGTCATTTACACTGTGAACCGAATGCAAACCCATTCTTAAATTCCCCCTGCATGCCAATCAAATCTGTTGTATGATTTTCAAGGTCAGACCACACAGTTGTTTCTCAATGGCTTGTGGCTTAAAAACCATTCTGTCAGCTGTCCACATTTTCTCAGTAGCTACAAAATTGATGTACAGAGGCAGCCCTGTTCCTAAATGGCTGGGAGATGATAGAATGCCAACTAACGCTAACATGCTACATGCTCCTCTATCGCCGCAGAAATGATGTACGCTCAAAATCCTGCAGTCCAATTACTGTCACAGGGGCTCTTCTCAAGATGAATGTCCCCATAGTGGGCCATTTCTCTCTCCCACTCTCTCACTTTTCTTTCACACACCTAAAGAAGGGGAAGGCTGATTTCACTGAGTTGTAATGTGACAGACAGACAGCTATGGAAGCCTTTAAGAGCCCTTAAGAGGTGAAGGCACAGGTTAAGAGGACAGCACCCAATAGCCTAATAACTTAGCCTAAGGATGAGAGGCTAACTGATTGTCCCATTAACACTGCCTATTAGCCAGCACCCTTGACATCTCGCTGTTCAAAAAAGCCCATCACACAGGATTACGGCCCTCCTCAGTTGACTACATTAGCCTTGCCCCAAAGGGACAGGTGGAACCAAAATCGTGCTGAAGGCGAACTGTCATCTATTATTAGCCAACAATTATAACAAGGCCATTGGACCTTCAAAATTCCCTGTACCCGTCCTTATCCACAGGCTGAGTGGAGAGGCTGTGTGTCAGCCCTTAATTTTAGCCAGTGCCCCATGAGAGCAGACACTGTCACCTTCTCGAATTTCCTGCTAGTTGCTTGGCAGCTATCTCATTCAGAGACATAACCTCAGTCCTTAGCGGTGGCTAAATGTTATCTCAAGACAGAACACTAGTGACCCTTCAGTCCCAAAGGAAGCCATCAGGTCAAATCTACAATTTATTCTGTCTTATCTATCTATCCAACTATCTGTGAATGATAGCTCTCAATCTTTTTTTTTACTTGGGTATTTGATGATTTAAAAAATAAATAATTATAATAAAAACTAATATATGGTTTTATATATATTTTTGATATATCAATATATATATTGCATTCTCTAAAATGGCTTAAAAGGGCATTAAGGGTTTGTTTTTTTTATAATATATATATTTTTTTTAGGGTTTTTTATTTAGTTTTTTGTTTATTTTTATCAGTTCCATTGGTTCTCCAATAAAACATTTAGTATATCTATATCTATATCTATATATATAAATATATATATATATATATATATATATATATATATATATATTGCATTCTCTAAAATGGCTTAAAAGGGCATTAAGGGTTTGTTTTTTTTATAATATATATATTTTTTTTAGGGTTTTTTATTTAGTTTTTTGTTTATTTTTATCAGTTCCATTGGTTCTCCAATAAAACATTTAGCTTTACCTTCTTTAGGTTTGGCTGTAGCTAACTTAATGTATTTTAATGCATAATGTATTTTTTTATAAATAATAATAATAAAATAATGTATTTTTCAGATGATGCATTTTCTCTAATTTTATTATATTGTTATTATTATTATTATTATTATTATTATT
>NW_015505763.1:816543-819378 GCF_001515645.1 Sinocyclocheilus grahami | reverse complement strand
TTATTATTATTATTATTATTATTATTATTATTATTATTATTATTATTATTATTATTATTATTATTATTATTATTATTATTATTATTATTATTATTATTATTATTATTATTATTATTATTATTATTATTATTATTATTATTATTATTATTATTATTATTATTATTATAAATTGAAGGTGTTCAATTTACCTTCACCCAAAAAAAATGGGAAATTCTGTCATCATTTACTCATGTCTTTCCAAAATAAAAGTCTTAATCTGCAGGGGCTCAAAGGTTAATCTTCAAAACACAAATTAAGATATTTTTAATGAATCTTGATGGTTTCTGTCCCACCATTTCAATAACAGGTATAAACAATACTTAAAAGATCCTAAAAGGTCTTGAAAGCATTGTGTGTTTATATGCGATTAAAAGCCTACATTAAATCGGTTCATCTTATAAAGTGATTGTATTTCTTCACATGGCTTTAAAAAAATGCTTGGATCATATGCATTCGTTTTACAGCACCTTTATAACCTTCCGAAGTTTTGGTTACCTGGCCGTTCAATGGAAGGACAGAAACCTCTCATGTTTCATTAAAAACATCTTAATTTGTGCTTTGAAGATTAACCAAAGTCTTGTGGGCTTGGAACGACAGTAAATGATGACAGAATTTAAATGTATGGGTGAACTGTCCCTTCAACACTCTTTTAATCCATTTACCATTAGCCAATTTGAGATCAAACACAGTTGCAGGACCCCCACAGAACCAATTCACTGATGGCAGTCCAGACCAGTTTGTAAAATAATGATTTGTCCTCGAATCAGACACTTTTCATGCAAGTGAAGGTGATGGGAAACTAAGCCGCTGACACAGTCATTAAAGAAAACTTAACTGCCCTAACATAAGTCACATTGACATTACCATATTATTCCCAACACTGCATAATTTTTTTATCACCAGCAAGATAATTGCAAATGTATTGTAACTATACTGCATCTTATTAGACTTCTGAAGATATACTGAGTCAAAACAGGAAGCAGACAGGGAGAAACAAAGTGAGAAATGATCCTAAAAAGAATATTACAGACAAAAGACAGTGATAAGCAATGGAGAAAGTTTAGAAGAGGGAGAGATAAAGAGAAGAGAGGAGAGAGATCAGATGTTGGATCTTATAGTGAGAGCAAAGGGAGAGAGAGATAGAGTGGATCTATACAGCCCAGATCAAATGATGCAGATTTGAGACAGAGGGAATTCAAGTGGAGATAAAATGACAACACAAGCTTTTTCCATCGACCTTGGGCATGGAAGCTAGGCCATGAGTAGGCAAAAGGAACTAGCGTGTCACATAGTATGTGATAAGACATTTTGAGTGTAATCAGATTCGGACCCCACTCGCAAAGCACTCTGTAGGTCAAAAAGTAAGCCAGGCTTGGTTAAGACTCCAGAACTGTTAGTGACAGACTAAAATGACCTAGAAATCAGCAGTATATGGGCTTCAAACCTCCTTTTGAATAGAACGCATAGAATAGAAGTGAATCACACGTATACATGTCCACATCTTTACAGTGCTTTGTCATTAATAGTACAAATGGCATTAAAAATAAATAAATAAATAAAAGTAACTTTTAAGGTTTGATGGTAAATATAAATGGAGCAACAATTTATCTAAAGAACACAAAAAGTAACATTTAAGTGAATACTTGAACAGAAAATTGCTGATCCATGGTTATTTAATCAGATTTGGCATTTTAGGGCTTCTTAACTAAGAATTTAATGAATAAACAGTGTATTTCTTAGATCTGCAATGTTAGTACATGCATTTTTAACAAATGAATCTTAATTGGAGTTTTTATCCCACATACTATTCTTTCATTTACTGATAATTGTAGAAGAAATAATTTAATCATATTGTACAAAATGAATTTTTTGAAAAAGGTGTGGTCATTTCAGGGATTCTCGTTATTCTCATTATTTAGTGTCACATGATCCTTCAGAAATCATTCTATATCCATCAATATATTTTTATCAACAGTTGTGCATCTTAATATTTTTGTGGAAACAGTAGCACATTATTTTCAGGATTCTTTGATGAACGTTCAAAAGAACAGCATTTATTTGTGACATTTATAAATGTCTTTATTGTCATTTTGATCAATTCAATGCATGCTTACTGAATAAATCTATTAATTTCTATAAAACATTTGCACAGTTGTGTACTTAGCAACAAACAAGTGCTAAAGAAAGTATAACTGTAGTTTTTTGATGCCATATAGTGTTTTGGGAGAGGGGAAAAAATACTTTAACCCTCTTAGACGCTTATTGTCAACATAAAGGGGTCACCTTGTGTGTTACACTCATGCTGGGTCAGTGCGATAAATTCAGAGTGACAAATCCCGTGCTAGCTAAGAACTCACAGGAGTTTTAGATCTGAGATGTTCTGAGATGATCTGACTCAGTGGCGTAGCGTCTGGGCATGCAGGGTATGCAGGTGCATATGGGCCCGGGCAGTGTGGGGGCCCGCCGAGCTGGGGGGAACTTTTAATTGAAACGAGGGCACGAATAGAACCCTGCATGGGTCTGGCCCTTGTCCAACAGCTTATGAGAATTCTCGGCCCGAGTCCGACTAGATACCGTGACTTTTTTTTCTCTCTCTTCCCCATTACATAGCTATTAATATAGTTCAGTTTTGGTTTTTAATGGCAAAGTGGTCCTATTTCTTTTTGTTTCTTTATTAAGTTAATTTAGAAATATGTTTGGAACAATTTATGTTTGTTAAATTCAAGTTTTTGTTTTTTAAAGGAACTACCAAGCGGCAGCGGCAGACAGTGAGTTGAGCATTATGTTTGATCAATT
>NW_015505763.1:810709-814736 GCF_001515645.1 Sinocyclocheilus grahami | reverse complement strand
TTATTATTATTATTATTATTATTATTATTATTATTATTATTATTATTATTATTATTATTATTATTATTATTATTATTATTATTATTATTATTATTATTATTATTATTATTATTATTATTATTATTATTATTATTATTATTATTATTATTATTATTATTATTATTATAAATTGAAGGTGTTCAATTTACCTTCACCCAAAAAAAATGGGAAATTCTGTCATCATTTACTCATGTCTTTCCAAAATAAAAGTCTTAATCTGCAGGGGCTCAAAGGTTAATCTTCAAAACACAAATTAAGATATTTTTAATGAATCTTGATGGTTTCTGTCCCACCATTTCAATAACAGGTATAAACAATACTTAAAAGATCCTAAAAGGTCTTGAAAGCATTGTGTGTTTATATGCGATTAAAAGCCTACATTAAATCGGTTCATCTTATAAAGTGATTGTATTTCTTCACATGGCTTTAAAAAAATGCTTGGATCATATGCATTCGTTTTACAGCACCTTTATAACCTTCCGAAGTTTTGGTTACCTGGCCGTTCAATGGAAGGACAGAAACCTCTCATGTTTCATTAAAAACATCTTAATTTGTGCTTTGAAGATTAACCAAAGTCTTGTGGGCTTGGAACGACAGTAAATGATGACAGAATTTAAATGTATGGGTGAACTGTCCCTTCAACACTCTTTTAATCCATTTACCATTAGCCAATTTGAGATCAAACACAGTTGCAGGACCCCCACAGAACCAATTCACTGATGGCAGTCCAGACCAGTTTGTAAAATAATGATTTGTCCTCGAATCAGACACTTTTCATGCAAGTGAAGGTGATGGGAAACTAAGCCGCTGACACAGTCATTAAAGAAAACTTAACTGCCCTAACATAAGTCACATTGACATTACCATATTATTCCCAACACTGCATAATTTTTTTATCACCAGCAAGATAATTGCAAATGTATTGTAACTATACTGCATCTTATTAGACTTCTGAAGATATACTGAGTCAAAACAGGAAGCAGACAGGGAGAAACAAAGTGAGAAATGATCCTAAAAAGAATATTACAGACAAAAGACAGTGATAAGCAATGGAGAAAGTTTAGAAGAGGGAGAGATAAAGAGAAGAGAGGAGAGAGATCAGATGTTGGATCTTATAGTGAGAGCAAAGGGAGAGAGAGATAGAGTGGATCTATACAGCCCAGATCAAATGATGCAGATTTGAGACAGAGGGAATTCAAGTGGAGATAAAATGACAACACAAGCTTTTTCCATCGACCTTGGGCATGGAAGCTAGGCCATGAGTAGGCAAAAGGAACTAGCGTGTCACATAGTATGTGATAAGACATTTTGAGTGTAATCAGATTCGGACCCCACTCGCAAAGCACTCTGTAGGTCAAAAAGTAAGCCAGGCTTGGTTAAGACTCCAGAACTGTTAGTGACAGACTAAAATGACCTAGAAATCAGCAGTATATGGGCTTCAAACCTCCTTTTGAATAGAACGCATAGAATAGAAGTGAATCACACGTATACATGTCCACATCTTTACAGTGCTTTGTCATTAATAGTACAAATGGCATTAAAAATAAATAAATAAATAAAAGTAACTTTTAAGGTTTGATGGTAAATATAAATGGAGCAACAATTTATCTAAAGAACACAAAAAGTAACATTTAAGTGAATACTTGAACAGAAAATTGCTGATCCATGGTTATTTAATCAGATTTGGCATTTTAGGGCTTCTTAACTAAGAATTTAATGAATAAACAGTGTATTTCTTAGATCTGCAATGTTAGTACATGCATTTTTAACAAATGAATCTTAATTGGAGTTTTTATCCCACATACTATTCTTTCATTTACTGATAATTGTAGAAGAAATAATTTAATCATATTGTACAAAATGAATTTTTTGAAAAAGGTGTGGTCATTTCAGGGATTCTCGTTATTCTCATTATTTAGTGTCACATGATCCTTCAGAAATCATTCTATATCCATCAATATATTTTTATCAACAGTTGTGCATCTTAATATTTTTGTGGAAACAGTAGCACATTATTTTCAGGATTCTTTGATGAACGTTCAAAAGAACAGCATTTATTTGTGACATTTATAAATGTCTTTATTGTCATTTTGATCAATTCAATGCATGCTTACTGAATAAATCTATTAATTTCTATAAAACATTTGCACAGTTGTGTACTTAGCAACAAACAAGTGCTAAAGAAAGTATAACTGTAGTTTTTTGATGCCATATAGTGTTTTGGGAGAGGGGAAAAAATACTTTAACCCTCTTAGACGCTTATTGTCAACATAAAGGGGTCACCTTGTGTGTTACACTCATGCTGGGTCAGTGCGATAAATTCAGAGTGACAAATCCCGTGCTAGCTAAGAACTCACAGGAGTTTTAGATCTGAGATGTTCTGAGATGATCTGACTCAGTGGCGTAGCGTCTGGGCATGCAGGGTATGCAGGTGCATATGGGCCCGGGCAGTGTGGGGGCCCGCCGAGCTGGGGGGAACTTTTAATTGAAACGAGGGCACGAATAGAACCCTGCATGGGTCTGGCCCTTGTCCAACAGCTTATGAGAATTCTCGGCCCGAGTCCGACTAGATACCGTGACTTTTTTTTCTCTCTCTTCCCCATTACATAGCTATTAATATAGTTCAGTTTTGGTTTTTAATGGCAAAGTGGTCCTATTTCTTTTTGTTTCTTTATTAAGTTAATTTAGAAATATGTTTGGAACATTTTATGTTTGTTAAATTCAAGTTTTTGTTTTTTAAAGGAACTACCAAGCGGCAGCGGCAGACAGTGAGTTGAGCATTATGTTTGATCAATTCACCCTTCTCAAACCAATACGACTTGCCTAAAATAAACAGACATAAAACACTTCATGCATTTCAAAGTATTAATTTAAACATTTAACCTAGAAAAATGAGCGCTGTTAGGCGCATATCCAATCGTTTATGCGGCGAGTGGAAGCTAAAGTGCGCTTTGCAGGACATGGAGGCGTCAGCGTGATCACTTGCATTTATTTTATTTTTTTTTATAACAGTGGAAAATTTAAAATATGCCGTCATTTTTGCTCATAAAGGTAAGAGTATACATCATTCGGAACTACAAATGGTCTACTTGTATTTGTGTGCACTCACAATATCAACAAAACCTTGTGCTTTTGTAAAATAAGGAAAACAAACAGGATGCGCTTTCTTTCGTCTTGGTCTTGAGCAGGAGCGCTTCACCGACATGATAAATATATCTATAGAATACTTTAAATTACTATTTTAAAACAAAATAATTCAAATCGAAAACAAAAACTCTTTCATTATGTAAACCGTGCATTTCTCTCTAAAGGCATGTCCAATGAGGAGATGGCGAGTCAGGTTCATTCATTTTTGCAACATTGGCTCAGAAAACATTAGTATATTAACAAATAATTCAAATATCCCCTCACTATTTTTTTGTTTGTTTGTTTGTTTTTTATTTATTTTTTTGTTTGTTTGCTTGTTTGTTTGTTTGTTTGTTTGTTTGTTTGTTTGTTTTTTGGGCCGCTGTGCAGGGGCGGATCTAGAAAATATTTTTTTAAGGTGGCATGGGGTCTATGAGGGGTGGCAACACCAAAGCAAGCCCCCATGCATAGTTTTTGGGGATTTATGGTCTGACATACACAGTTGTGTTCACAAATATTATATTACCATTAAGTAATCATCTATACTATTTAAAATGAAAAATAAATAACATTTCAATATCCATCATGGCACCAAGTCAATACACAACATAAAAAACTTCAACAGGTTATAAATGTTTCTGAGCTTGTATCACGAAAGAAGACATGCGGTTCTATTAAAATTGCATAGGCTACTTAGATGGTATAATCATGTTTAGTACAAGTTTAAGAGCAACAAAAACTTTTGAATTTCCTAACATTAGAAAGAAGTACAATAATATCAAAGCACTGAAACTGGATCAGTTTTGAAAACAATGTTTGATTTTCTGTTATTAACAGAGGTGGGAATGTCTGTAATCACCCA